>NC_091996.1:11329409-11468919 GCF_044704955.1 Pristiophorus japonicus | reverse complement strand
TAAGGGCCATAGATTCCCCTACTCCCTCACTCACTCACCCCCTACTCCCCTCACCCCCCTACTCCCTCACTCACTCACCCCCCTACCCCCTCACTCACTCACCCCCTACTCCCTCACTCACTCCCCTACTCCCTCACTCACTCCCCTACTCCCTCACATCCCCTACTCCTCACTCACCTCACTCACCACTCACCCCCCTACTCACTCACCCCCCTACTCCCTCACCCCCCCTACTCACTCACCCCCCTACTCCCTCACTCACTCACCCCCCTACTCCCTCACCCCCCTACTCCCTCACCCCCTACTCACCTCTCCCCTACTCACTCACTCACCCCCCTACTCACTCACTCACCCCCCTACTCACTCACTCACCCCCTACTCACTCACTCACCCCCTACTCACTCACCCCCCTACTCCCTCACTCACTCACCCCCCCTACTCCCTCACTCACCCCCCTACTCCCTCACTCACCCCCCTACTCCCTCACCCCCCTACCCTCACTCCCCTACTCCCTCACTCCCCTACTCCCTCACTACTCCCTCACTCACTCCCCTACTCCCTCACTCACTCCCCTACTCCCTCACTCACTCACCCCCCTACTCCCTCACTCACTCACTACTCCCTCACCCCCCTACTCCCTCACTCACCCCCCTACTCCCTCACTCACCCCCCTACTCCCTCACTCACTCACCCCCCTACTCCCTCACCCCCCTACTTCCTCCCTCACTCACCCCCCTACTCCCTCCCTCACTCCCCTCCCTCCCCTACCTCACTCACCCCCCTACCTCACTCACTCCCTCACCCATCTACTCCCCTCTCCCTCCCTCACTCACCCCCCTACTCGGCCTCACTCACTCACCCCCCTCACTCACCCCCCTACTCCCTCCCTCACTCACCCCCCTACTCCCTCACTCACCCCCCTACTCCCTCACTCACCCCCCTACTCCCTCACTCACCCCCCTACTCCCTCACTCACCCCCCTACTCCCTCACTCACTCACCCCCCTACTCCCTCCCTCACTCACCTCCTACTCCCTCCCTCACCCACCCCCTACTCCCTCCCTCACTCACCCCCTACTCCCTCCCTCACTCACCCCCTACTCCCTCCCTCACTCACCCCCTACTCCCTCCCTCACTCACCCCCTACTCCCTCCCTCACTCACCCCCCTCCCTCATTCACCCCCCTACCTCATTCACCCCCTTACTCTCTCCCTCCCTCACTCTCTCCCTCCCTCCCTCACTCTCTCCCTCCCTCACTCTCTCCCTCCCTCACCCATCTACTCCCCTCTCCCTCCCTCACTCACCCCCCTACTCGGCCTCACTCACTCACCCCCCTACTCTCCCTCCCTCACTCACCCCCCTACTCCCCCTCACTCACTCACCCCCCTACTCCCCCCCCCCTCACTCACCCCCCTTACTCCCTCACTCACTCACCCATCTACTCCCCTCTCACTCCCTCCCCTCCCCATCCCACCCGCGGGGCAGCGGCGGCGGCCTGCCTTACGTGCTTCAAGCAGCGCTCCTTGAGTTTCTCGATGCCGGTGTCCTCGGTCACCTCCTCCAGCCACTCGGCGCCCTCCATGGTGCAGATGTGGAGCCGCAGCGCCGGCTTGCCGGCGAACATCCTCTCCTCCTGCACAAACATGGCGGCCGGTCCCAGTGCCGCCGCCCGACTGTCTCTGTCACTGAGAGCACACGGCCCGTACACACACAGACACCGTCGGCCCCCCCCTCGCTCAGTCCCCACCGCCCACCATCGCACTGGGCCCGGCCTGCTGGGCTTTGCCACCACCCCGCGCCGCGGTCAGCCTCCGCTCTCCGCCCACCCGCGGCCTCGCCGACCAGTGCCACCTTTCACCTTTCACCCGCGCTCCCACAGGGCGGGAAGGGTCACCCGCCTCCTCGCCCGTGCGCCTGCGCGCGGCGCGCAAGGCATTCTGGGCGTTGTAGTTTCAAGATCACCTTCAACTATTTTGGTGTAAAACTTTTAAATCAAGTGCCCCTTTTTTTTTTAAGGACACAATCAACACGTCTTCAACTATTTTAGTTGAAACCATCAATCAAATGCTCCCTTATTAGAGGGGGCACTAAAACCGTCAAGTACATTAAATTTTGACCTTCAAATTAAAATTTGGTTGCCGGGCGTGATAATGCACTCCAGTCCCTCTGGTGCCCACCTCTCGCGGAAGGCCGTAAAGAACACCTTCAAAGCCTCCTTGATAAAGTTCAACATCCACACCGGTGCCTGGGAACTCCACATTCTGTCTGTCTAAGAGGGTTTACCCACATAAATTGGTCTCCTAAACGAGCTGTAGAAAGTGACATTTATTAAAACTGGGATTTCAACAACAACAAAAAAAAATCCCTGGCCAAAGACCGCCCTAAGTGGAGGAAGAGCATCCGGGAGGGCGCCGAGCACCTCGAGTCTCGTCGCCGAGAGCATGCAGAAAACAAGCGCAGGCAGCGGAAGGAGCGTGCGGCAAACCAGACTCCCCACCCACCCTTTCCTTCAACCACTGTCTGTCCCACCTGTGACAGAGACGGTAAATCCTGCATTGGACTGTACAGCCATCTGAGAACTAATTTTTAGAGTGGAAGCAAGTCTTCCTCGATTTTAAGGCGCTGCCTACGATGATGATGATAACCAATGCCAGTGTTCGCTCAGGTCAACATCCCCAGCATCGAAGCATTGACCACGCTCGATCAGCTCCGTTGGGCGGGCCACATTGTCCGCATGCCCGACACGGGACTCCCAAAGCAAGCGCTCTATGTGGAGCTTCGACACAGCAAACGAGCCCCAAGTGGGCAGAGAAAATGCTTCAAAGACACCCTCAAAGCCTCGTTGACAAAGCACAACATCCCCACCAACTCTTGGGAATCCCTGGCCAAAGACCACCCAAAGTGGAGGAAGAGCATCTGGGAGGGTAGTGAGCACCTCGATTCCCATCACCGAGAGCAAGCAGAAACCAAGTGTAGACAGCGGAAGGAGCGTGTGTCAACCCTGGCTCCCCAACCACCCTTTCCGTCAACGACTATCTGTCCCACCTGTGACAGAGACTGTAATTACCGCATTGGACTCCTCAGTCATTTGAGAACTCACTTTTAGAGTGGAAGTAAGTCTTTCTCGATTTTGAGGGACTGCCTATTGTTACCACAGAAAGTAGTTGAGGCCAATTCACTAAATATATTCAAAAGGGAGTTAGATGAAGTCCTTACTACTCGGGGGATCAAGGGTTATGGCGAGAAAGCAGGAAGGGGGTACTGAAGTTTCATGTTCAGCCATGAACTCATTGAATGGCGGTGCAGGCTAGAAGGGCTGAATGGCCTGCTCCTGCATCTATTTTCTATGTTTCTATGTTTCTATGTATGTAATAACTCGATAAACTGAATACTGTAAACTAACACAAGGGCAAACCTGGCTCTGCTTTATTAGGGCCCAAAGTGATTACATTACATGATGGCTTGCCTTTTATACCTGGGCCGCACACACGTGCGTACAGCCCAATGACCTCCGACAGTGGCGCCATCTGGTGGCTAGTAACCCCAAGCATACATACACTATGATGATGATGATGATGGAGTTCCCACTAACTCCCCCTCACCTGCTGCCGACAGTGCATGCATCATAGAACCATAATAGACAGACTTGCATTTCTATAGGATGGGGGGATTGTCCTAAGAGGAGAGATTGGGTAGACTATGTCTATATTCTCTATAGTTTAGAAGAATAAGAGGTAATCTCATTGAAACATACAAAATTCTTACAGGGCTTGACTGGGTAGATGCAGGGAGGATGTTTCCCCTGGGCTGGGGAGTCTAGAACCATGGGTCACAGTCTCAGAATAAGGGGTCGGCCATTTAGGACTGAGATGAGGAGAAACTTCTTCACTCAGAGGGTGGTGAATCTTTGGAATTCTCTACCCCGGAGGGCTGTGAAAGCTCAGTCGTTGAGTATATTCAAGACAGAGATCGATAGATTTTTCGGTATTAAGGGAATCAAAGGATATGGGGATTGTGCAGGAAAGTGGAGTTGAAGTAGGTGATCAGCTGTGATCCTATTGAATGGCGGAGCAGGCTCGAGGGGCCGAATGGCCTCCTGCTCCTAATTCTTATGTTCTTGTAGCACCTTGCACAACCTCAGGAAGTCCCAAAATGCTTTACAGCCAATGAAGTACTTTTTTTTTTGAAGTGTAGTCACTGTTGTAATGTAGGAAACAAGGCAGCCAATTTCATAGAATCATAGAATGGTTACAGCACAGAAGGAGGCCATTCGCCTGTCGAGCCAGTGCCGGCTTTCTGCAAGAGCACCTCAGTTAGTCCCACTCCCCCGCCCTTCCCTGTAGTCCTGCATTTTTTTCCCTTCAGATACTTATCCAATTCCCTTTCGAAAGCCACGATTGAGTTTGCCTCCATCACTCTCTCAGGCAGTGCATTCCAGATCCTCAGTGGATCAATCTTCCTCTATGTATTTAACCCCTGGTAACCTGTATCACACCACCACCAGAGGGCCTACCTGTTGGAGTCCCAAGGGATCCCAGCATCCCTTGGGAGAACTGTATATAAGCAGACCACCCATGAGTTACCTGCACTCTAGAGTCTTATTAAAGGAGCTAAGGTCACACTTACTCATTACTCACAGTACTCAGTTTCATCCTTTATTATGAGTGTATCAATTGGCGACGAGGTAACGAACAACCACATAAAAATGCAAAGAACAGTTGATATCCTAGAGAAGTTCTCAGAAAGGGACGATTGGGAGGCCTTCGTGGAGAGACTTGACCAATACTTCGTGGCCAGTGAGCTGGAAGGGAACGAGAACGCTGCCAAACGAAGGGCGATCCTCCTAACTGTCTGTGGGGCAACAACCTATGGCCTCATGAAGAATCTTCTAGCCCCGGTAAAACCAACAACTAAATCCTATGAAGAATTGTGTACACTGGTCTGGGGGCATCTAAATCCTAAAGAAAGCGTTTTGATGGCGAGGTATCGGTTCTACACGTGTCAACGGTCGGAGGGCCAGGAAGTGGCGAGCTACGTCGCCAACTAAGGCGCCTCGCAGGACATTGCGAATTTGAGGGATTCCTAGGACAAATGCTGAGAGACTTTTTTGTGCTTGGCATTGGTAATGAGATAATCCTTCGCAAACTATTCACTGTTGAAACTCCGAATCTGAGCAAAGCCATAACGATAGCGCAGGCATTTATGTTCACCTGTGACAGCCCCAAACAAATTCCGCAGCATAAGGAGGTTTCGGCCAGTACTGTGCATAAAGTAACGTCGTTTTCGAGCAGGAATATACATGACAGAACATACACTCCGGCTGCTGCACGACCTCAGATGACCCAGAGTCCGCCATCAATCGTTAATGTGAGGCAGTTAACACTCTGTTGGCACTGTGGAGGTGATCATCGGGCCCATCAATGCTGCTTCAAGCACTATGCGTGCAACGGCTGCAGAACAATGGGACACCTCCAGCGTGTGTGCAGGTGAGCTGCAAACCCTGCAAACCACCACGTTGCAGAGGAAGATCGATCCACTGTGGATCAGACTGAATCGGAGATTCAAACCGAGGAGGCAGAAATGTACGGGGTAGGCACCTTCACCATGAAATGTCCGCCAATAATGTTGAAAGTTGAACTGAACGGAATTCCAGTTTCCATGGAACTGGACACGGGTGCGAGCCAGTGCATAATGAGCGAAAAGGCCTTCGACAGGCTATGGTGCAACAAGGCTCACAGGCCCAAGCCCAGCCCCATTCACACCAAGGTAAGAACTTACACCAAGGAACTGATCCCTGTAATTGGCAGTGCAGAAGTCACAGTCTCCTATGATGGAGCAGCACACGAACTTCCACTGTAGATTGTGCCGGGGGATGGCCCCACACTGTTTGGCAAAGCTGGCTGGGAAAAATCAGCTGGAACTGGGACAACATCCGAGCGCTTTCGTCCATCGACGACGCCTCGTGTGCCCAGGTTCTGAGCAGATTTCCATCGTTGTTCGATCCAGGAATTGGAAGCTTCTCGGGGGCGAAAGTGCAGATCCATTTGGCTCCCGGTACGTGACCCATCCACCACAAGGCTCGGGCGGTACCGTATATAATGCGAGAAAGTGGAAATTGAGCTGGACAGGCTGCAGCGAGAAGGCATCACGACGCCGGTGGAATTCAATGAGTGGGCCAGTCCGATTGTCCTGGTACTTAAAGGTGACGGCACGGTCAGAATTTGTGGTAACTATAAAGTAACGATTAACCGTTTTTCGCTACAGGACCAGTACCCACTACCCAAGGCAGACGACCTATTTGCGACCCTGGCTGGAGGGAAGACGTCCACCAAGTTGGACCTGACCTCGGCCTACATGACGCAGGAGCTGGAGGAATCTTCGAAAGGCCTCACCTGCATCAACACGCACAAAGGTCTGTTCATCTATAACAGATGCCCGTTCGGGATTCGGTCGGCCACGGCAATCCTCCAACGGAACAGGGAGAGTCTGCTAAAGTTGGTTCCTCGCACCGTGGTTTTTCAGGGCGACATACTGGTTACAGGTCGGGACATCACTGAGCACTTGAAGAATCTGGAAGAGGTTCTTAGTTGGTTGGATCGCGTGGGACTCAGGTTGAAACGCTCAAAGTGTGTTTTCCTGACACCGGAGGTCAAGTTCTTGGGAAGAAGAATCGCAGCAGAAGGCATCAGACCCACTGACGCCAAGACGGAGGCCATCAAGAACACGCCGAGACCACAGAACGTGACGGAGCTGCGGGCGTTCCTGGGACTCCTCAACTATTTCGGTAATTTCCTGCCCGGGTTAAGCACCTTGCTGGAATCCCTACATGTGCTACTGCGCAAGGGAGACGACTGAGTATGGGGGAAATCACAAGAGGCTGCCTTTAAGAAGGCCAGAAATCTGTTGTGTTCAAACAAACTGCTTGTCCTGTATAACCCATGTAAACGATTAGTGCTAGCTTGCAATGCGTCATCATACAGGGTCGGGTGTGTGTTACAACAGGCTAATGAATCGGGGATTTTGCAAACAGTCGCTTATGCATCCAGGAGTCTGTCCAAGACCGAAAGGGGCTACAGCATGGTTGAAAAAGAGGCTCTGGCGTGCGTTTACTCAAGTTTGAGCTTGAAACTGACCACAAGCCGCTCATATCGCTATTCTCTGAGAGCAAAGGGATTAACACCAATACCTCTGCCCGCATCCAAAGATGGGCGCTCACGCTGTCGGCATACAACTATGTAATCCGCCACAGACTGGGCACATGCTCTTAGTCAGCTACCATTGCCCACTACCGGGGTGGAAATGGCACAGCCTGCGGACTTGCTCATGGTAATGGATGCATTCGAAAACGAAAAGTCACCCGTTACGGCCCGCCAGGATCCTTTACTGTCACTGGTAAAAAAAAACTGTGTCCTCCATGGGAGCTGGTCCAGCGTCCCAGCGGAGATGCAGGAGGCGATTAAGCCGTTCCACAGGCGCAAAGACGAAAAGTCCTTGCAGGCGGACTGTCTGTTGTGGGATAATCGCGTGGTCTTGCCCAAGGGCAGAGAGACGTTCATTTTTGACCCACCCAGGCATTGTAATGATAAAGATCCCAAGTGTGGTGACCCGGCATCGACTCAGATTTAGAGTCATGTGTGTGCCAGTGCAACACTTGCGCTCAATTGAGCAATGAATCCAGAGAGGCACCGCTAAGTTTGTGGTCGTGGCCCTCCAAACCGTGGTCGAGGATCCACGTGGACTATGCGGGCCCATCCCTAGGAAAAATATTCTTGGTGGTTGTGGATGCTTATTCAAAATGGATTGAATGTGTAATAATGTCTGTAAGCACATCCACGGCCACCATCGCAAGCCTACGAGCCATGTTTGGCACACACGACCTGCCTGATGTCCTAGTCAGCGACAATGGCCCGTGCTTCACTAGTGCTGAATTCAAAGAATTCATGACCCGCAATGGGATCAAACATGTCACATCTGCCCCATTCAAGCCCGCATCCAACGGCCAGGCCGAACAGGCAGTTCAGAGCATCAAGCAAAGCTTGAAACGCGTGTCGGAAGGCTCCCTGCAGATCCAGCTATCCCAAGTGCTGCTCAGCTACTGCACCAGCTCACCGGGATTCCCCCAGCCGAGCTGCTCATGAAAAGGGTGCTCAAAACAAGGCTCTCGCTTGTCCACCCTGTTCTCCATGATCACGTGGAGGGCAGGCGGTATCAACAAAGTATGTACCATGACCGCGCAAATTGGTCACGCGATATTGAGGTCAATGATCCTGTGTTTGTACTCAATTATGGACATGGTCCCAAATGGCTCGCTGGCAAAGAAGCGAGTAGGGTGTTTCAGGTCAAATTGGCCAATGGACTAATGTGGAGAAAACATTTGGACCAAATCAAATTGCGGTTCACCAACATCTACGAACAACCCGAAGAAGACACCACCAACTTTGACCCTCCAACACACACACAAGTGGCAACCGACATCATGGTTGACCACGAAGCCAAACTCACCAACCCCAGCAAGACCGGCTGCCCAGCAGCCCAGTGAAGAACTAACCAACTCACCCACACCCGCATTTGTACCGAGACGATTGACAAGGGAGCAAAAAGCCCCAGATCATTATCACCCTGTAAATAAGTGTACTATTAACTTTATGAGGGAGTGATATTATGTATTTCACCCCTGGTAACCTGTATCACACCACCACCAGAGGGCCTACCTGTTGGAGTCCCAAGGGATCCCAGCATCCCTTGGGAGAACTGTATATAAGCAGACCACCCAGGAGATACCTGCACTCTGGAGTCTTATTAAAGGAGCTAAGGTCACACTTACTCATTACTCACAGTACCCAGTTTCATCTTTTATCATGAGTGTATCACGAACCACTCGCTGCATAAAATAGTTTTTCCTCATGTCGCCTTTGGTTCTTCTGCCAATCACCTTGAATCTGTGTCCTCTAGTTCTTGACCCTTCTGCCAATGGGAACAGTTTCTCTCTATCTACTTTATCTAGACCTCTATCAAATCTCCTCTCAACTTTCTCTGCTCTAAGGAGAACAACCCCAGCTTTTCCTGTCTATCCATGTAACTGAAGTCCCTCATCCCTGGAATCACTCTCATAAATCTTTTTTGTGCCCTCTCTAAGGCCTTCACATCCTTCCTAAAATGCGGTGCCCAGAATTGGACACAATATTCCAGTTGAGGCCGAACTAATGTTTATAAAGGTTCATCATAACATCCTTGCTTTTGTACTCTACATGCCTCTATTGATGAAGCCCAGGATCCCGTATGCTTTTTTAACTGCTTTTTCAACCTGCCATGCCATCTTCAACGATTTGTGCACATATACCGCTAGGTCTCTCTGCGCATGTGCTCCCTCCACTGCTGCTGGCATTGCGTACATCATAGGACCATAAAAGACCGATTTGCATTTCTATAGCACCTTTCACCACCTCAGGACATCCCAAAGCACTTAACAGCCAATAAAGTGCTTTCTTTTTTGGAGTGTAGTCACTGTTGTAAGGTAGGAAATGCGGCAGCCAATTTGCACACAGCAAGCACCCACTAACAGCAATGTGATAATCACCAGATAATCAGTTTTTGTTCTGTTGATTGAGGGATAAATATTGGCCAGGACACCAGGGATAACTCCCCTGCTCATCTTCAAAATAGTGCCCTAGGATCTTTTACATCCACCTGAGAGAGCAGATGGGGCCTCGGTTTAATATCTCAACCAAAAGACTGCACCTCCAACAGTGCAGCCCTCCCTCACTGGAGTGTCAGCCTAGATTTTTGTGCTCAGGAATGATACAACAGGGAAAGAGGCTATTCGGCCCTTCATGCCTGTGTTAGATGTAGAGAGAACAACTCTGCAGGTTGGGCTATAAAAGAGCTGGAGTGGCATACCACTTCAACCTCCAGTGCGAGCTGCTCCAAATGTGCGCCAATTTTGAGATTGGCGACTGGGTGTCATCATCAAAACCCTGGTCGCCATTTTGGAGCGTGGGCAGGAACATCGGCAGGGCCCAGGTACAGAGGAGCGGGAAGGTCGGGGCGGATGAGCGGCGAGTGTTTGTGGCGCGATGCGGTGAATGTTTATGGCGGAGGAGCGGCGGGAGGTCGTGGCGGAGGTGCGACAGATGAGGGTACGGGGCCCAGAAGAGCCGAGGGCCCAGGGGCAGCACGGGCCCAGCCCACACTGCGATATGTGCGCGCACTAGGTCCGTGCAGCGGAGCAGTTCTTCAGTCGTCCTGGTTAATCCTTGCCACTGGATAAAGGCCTAGCTCTGTCAAGCCCGTGTGGTGGCTGGTGTGCAACGGTCACCACACGTTAAAAAAATTGAAGCACGGGCATATTCCACCCCCTCAATTGGAGTTCAGGACTGGAACATCGGGTCCTTCATCGAAACACCTGTGAACTCGTGGAAGCAAGTCATCCTCATTCGAGGGACCGTCTATGATGATGATGAGATGTAGAGCTATCCAATTAATCCCACTGCCCTGCACTTTCCCAATTGCCCAGCAATTTTTTATCCCTTCAAGTATTTATCCAATTCCCTTTTGAAAGTTACGATTGAATCTGCTTCCACCTCCCTTTCAAGCCATTCCAAATCACAACAACTCGATGTGTAAAAAAATGTTTTCTCATGTCGTCTCTGATTCTTTCGCCAATCACCTTAAATCTGTATTTTCTGTTGACTGACCCTAGTACCACTGGAAACAATTTCTCCTTATTTACTCTATCAAAACCATTCAAGCTTCAATGCTCTCTATTGAGTTTTGTGAACTCTAAGCCACTCACAATGCAACAGCTCTACAACTACTTTTGTAAAACAATAAATCAAGTGCCCCCTACTAGAGAGGTACTAGAACCGACAAATTAAACTTTGGAATAAAAAACAATCAAACTAAAATTTGGTTGCCGGGGGTGATGATGCACTCCAGTCCCTCCAGCGCCCACCTCTCGCGGAAGGCCGCGAACGTACCGGTGGACACCGCGTGCTCCATCTCCAGGGATACCCTGGCTCGAACATAACCGCAGAACAGAGACAAGCAGCGACAATTCTACAATTATTTTTGTAAAACATTAATACAAGTGCCCCCTTATTAAAGGGGCACTAAAACCAACAATTAATCAAATTAAACTTTTAACATTGAAGAATAAAATTAAAATTTGGTTGCCGGGGGTGATGATGCACTCCAGTCCCTCCGGCGCCCACCTCTCGCAGAAAGCCGCGAGCGTACGGGTGGACATCGCGTGCTCCATCTCCAGGGACACCCTGGTGCAAACATAACTGCGGAAGAGAGGCAGGCAGCAACAACTCTGCAAACCTGAGGGCATACTCACATGTGCATATATTACACATTCCAACAACCCTAAGTATAATACAAAGAATTGTACAGAATTCACAACAGAGAAACAGGCTGGGTGGGAGAGCGGGGAGGGGTGGAGATTCCAGCAACGTCTCCTGCACTGGAAAGGTGAAAATACTATTTCTTTCCCATTTATTTTAGAGCTGCATGGGTTTTCTAGGCAAAATGAACTTCCTTTAATTCTGCTGTGCATTCCTTTCTAACACTGATATTCAAATTTACTATGCTTATGGCTAAATTAAACTACAATTAATCTCTTTAATTTGCTGTGCATTCTCTGCAAGAGATATCCATTGTAACATGTAATAATAGCCTAAATGAAAGATTTGCATTTTTATAGCATATTATAGAAAGAATGGATTTGCATGTATATAGCACCTTTCACAACCTAACGACATCCCAAACTGCTTTACAACCAATGGAAGTACTTTTGAAATGTAGGCACTGTTGTAATGCCCTCCAGTGTGGCTCAGAGCCATGGACCATGTACAGTAGACACCTCAAGTCGCTGGAGAAATTTCACCAACGATGTCTCCGCAAGATCCTACAAATCCCCTGGGCGCACCAACATCAGCGACCTCGTCCAGGCTAACATCCCCAGCATTGAAGCACTGACCACACTTGATCAGCTCGCCACATAGTTCGCATGCCAGACACGAGACTTCCAAAGCAAGTGCTCTATGCGGAGCTCCTTCACGGCAACTGAGCCAAAGGTGGGCAGCGGAAACGTTACAAGGACACCCTCAAAGCCTCCCTGATAAAGTGCAACATCCCCACTGCCATCTGGGAGTCCCTGGCCAAAGACCGCCCTAAGTGGAGAACGGGCATCCGGGAGGGCGCTGAGCACTTCGAGTCTCAACGTCGAGACCATGCAGAAATCAAGCGCAGGCAGCAGCAAGAGCGTGTGGCAAATGTGTCCCACCCACCCCTTCCCTCAACGACTGTCTGTCCCACCTGTGACAGTCTGTGGCTCTTGTATTGGACTGTTCAACCACCAAAGAACTCACTTCAGGAGTGGAAGCAAGTCTTCCTCGATTCCGAGGGACTGCTTATGATGATGAATTTATGCACAGCATGGTCCCAGAAACAGCAATGAAATAAGTGACCAGATAATCCACTGTTGAAACCCTCTTCCATGCCTTTGTTACCTCTAGACTTGACTATTCAGGAGAGACTTGTTGAGGGAGAGAGAAAACGGGGAACTACAGACCAGTTCGCCTGACATGAGTAGTAGGGAAAATGCTAGAATCTATTATTAAGGATGTGGTAACAGGGCACTTAGAAAATAATAATAGGATTGTGCAGAGTCAACATGGATTTATGAAAGGGAAATCATATTTGACAAATCTGTTAGAGATTTTTGAGGTTGTAACTAGCAGAATAGATAAGGAGGAACCAGTGGATGTGATAGATTTGGATTTTCAGAAGGCATTCGATAAGGTGCCACACAAGAGGTTATTGAACAATATTAGGGCTCATGGGATTGGGAGTAATGTACTAGCATGGATTGAGGATTGCTTAATGGACAGAAAACAGAGAGTAGGAATAAAAGGGTCATTTTCGGGTTGGCAGGCTGTAACTAGTGGGGTGCCACATGGATCGGTGCTTGGGCCCCAGCTATTCACAATCTATATCAATGATTTGGATGAGGGGACCAAGTGTAATATATCTAAGTTTGCTGATGATACAAAGCTAGGTGGGAATGTAAGTTGTGAGGAGGATGTAAAGAGGCTTCAAGGGGATATGGACAGGCTAAGTGAGTGGGAAAGAACATGGCAAATGGAATATAATGTGGAGAAATGTGAAGTTATCCACTTTGATAGGAAAAGTAGAAAAGCAGAACATTTTTTAAATGGTGAGAGATTGGGAAATGTTGGTGTTCACAGGGACCTGGGTATCCTTGTACACAAATCACTGAAAGTTAACATGCAGGTACATCAAGCAATTAAGAAAGTAAATGGTATGTTGGCCTTTATTGCAAGAGGATTTGAGTATATGAGCAAAGACATCTTACTGCAATTATATAGGGCCCTGGTGAGACTGCACCTGGAGTATTGTGTATAGTTTTGGTCTCCTTATCTAAGAAAGGATATACTTGCCATTGATGGAATGCAAAAAAGGTTCACCAGACTGATTCCTGGGAAGAGGGTTTGTCCTATGAGGAGAGATTGAGTAGATAAGGTCTATATGTTCTAGAGTTTAAAAGAATGAGAGGTGATCTCATTGAAACATACAAAATTCTTACAGGGCTTGACAGGGTAAATTCAGGGAGGATGTTTTCTCTGGCTGGGGAGTCTAAAGCCAGGGGTCATGGTCTCAGAATAAGGGGTCATCCATTTAGGACTGAGATGAGGAGAAACTTCTTCACTCAGAGGATGGTGAATCTTTGGAATGCTCTACCGACTGTGGAGGCTCCGTCCTTGAGTATATTAAAGACAGAGAGCGATAGATTTTTGGATATTAAGGGAATCAAAGGATATAGGAATAGTGCGGGAAAGTGGAGTTGAGGTAGAAGATTAGCCATGATCTCATTGAATGGCGGAGCAGGCTCGAGGGACCGAATGGCCTACACCTGCTCCTAATTCTTATGTGCTTATGTATTCCAATGCACTCCTGGTTGGCCTCCCACATTCTACCCTTTGTAAACTTGAGATCATCCAAAACTCAGCTGCCTGTGTCCCAACTCGTACCAAGTCCCGCTCACCCATCATCCCTGTGCACGCTGACCTATATTGGCTCCCAGTTAAGCAATGCTTCAATTTCAAAATTATCATTCTTGTTTTCAAATCCCTCCACGGCCTCACCCCTCCCTATCTCAGTAATCTCCTCCAGCCCCACAACCCCCCCGAGATATCTGCGCTCCTCTAATTCTGCCCTCCTGAGCATCCCTGATTATAATCGCTCAACCATTGGTGGCCGTGCCTTCTGTTGTGTAAGCCAGAAGCTCTGGAACTCCCTGCCTAAACTTCTCCCCATCTCTCCCTCTCTTTCCTCCTTCAAGACGCTCCTTAAAATGTACCTCTTTGATCAAGCTTTTGATCACCAGCCCTAATTTCTCCTTATGTGGCTCGGTGTCAAATTCTTTGTCTCATAATACTCCTGTGAAGGGCCTTGGGACATTTCACTATGTTAAAGGGGCTATATAAAAACAAGTTGCTGTTGTTGGTAGAGGTGTAAATGTTTGCCAGGATAACTCCCTGCCCTTCTTCGAATAGTGCCATGGCATTGTAAGAATACAGCATTTTGTTCGTCTCATATTTCTGCTGATAACTGTGCTTGCAAACTGCTCTAAGATGGCTGAAACTGAATTGACCATATTTTAGTGACCTATTAGAGACCAAAAAGGTAATGGGTATGTGGAGGCGGAAGACATGAGTATGTTTCTGAATGAATACTTTGCGTCTGTTTTCACAAAAGAGAGGGGCGATGCAGACATTGCAATCAGAGAGGTGGAGTGTGAAATATTAGATGAAATAAACATAGTGAGAGAGGAAGTATTAAGGGGCTTAGCAATTTTAAAAGTGGATAAATCCCCAGGCCCAGATGAAATGTATCCCAGGCTGTTAAGAGAAGCAAAGAAGGAAATAGCAGAGGCTCTGATGATCATTTTCCAATCCTCTCTGGCTATAGGTGTGGTGTCAGAGGGCTGGAGGACTGCTAATGTTGTACCATTATTTAAAAAGGGAGAAAGGGATAGACTGAGTAATTACAGGCCAGTCAGCCTAACCTCGGTGGTGGGAAAATTATTGGAAAAAATTCTGAGGGACAGGATAAATCTTCATTTAGAAAGACACGGATTAATCAAGGACAGTCAGCATAGATTTGTTAAGGGAAGGTCATGTCTGATTAACTTGATTGAATTTATTGAAGAGGCAACACGGAGGGTTGATGAGGGTAGTGCGTTTGATGTGGTATATATGGATTTTAGCAAGTTTTGATAAGGTCCCACATGGCAGACTGGTTACGAAAGTAAAACCCCATGGGATCCAGGGCAAAGTGGCAAGTTGGATCCAAAATTGGCTCAGAGGCAGGAAGCAAAGGGTAATGGTTGATGGGTGTTTTTGTGACTGGAAGGATGTTTCCAGTGGGATTCCGCAGGGCTCAGTGCTAGGTCCCTTGCTTTTTGTGGTATATATCAATGATTTGCTCTTGAATGTAGGGGGTATGATTAAGAAGTTTGCAGATGATATAAAAATAGACTGTATGTTTGATAATGAAGAAGAAAGCTGCAGACTGCAAGAGGATATCAATAAAAGGTGGTCAGAACAGTGGCAAATGGAATTCAATCTGGAGAAGTGTGAGGTAACGCATTTGAGGAGGGCTAACAAGGCAAGGGAATACACATTAAATGGTAGGACACTGAGAAATGTAGAGGAACAATGGAACCTTGGAATGCATGTCCACAGATCCCTGAAGGTAGTAGGTCAGGTAGATAAGGTGGTGAAGAAAGTGTTATGTCTCAAATAAAGCAATGTAACTGAGTACTGTAGACTTGAGTAAGTGTGACCTTAGTCTCTTTATTCTGACTCCAGATTGCTGACACAGCATGGGAGGCTTGCTTATATGCAGTGCTCCCAAGGGATGCTGGGATTTCTTGGGACTCTAACAGATGCGCCCTCTGGTGGTGGTAGAATGCTGGTTACAAGGTGTTGCATACGTAATATTACTCCCCCCCCCAAAGTCAATAGTACACTTATTTACAGGGTGAGACAATCTGGGGCTTTCCGCTTCCTAGTCGATCGTCTCGGTACAAACACAGGTGCAGGTGAGTTGGTTGGGCCTTCGCTGGGCTGTTGCACAGCTGGCTTTGCTGGACTTCTGGGAATGATGGGTTCAGCTTCGTGGTCAACCGTGATGTCGGTTGCCACTTGTGTGTGTATCGGAGAGTCGAAGTTGGTGGTGTCCTCTTCGGGTTGCTCGTGGCTGTCTGTGAATCGCAGTTTGGTTTGATCCAAATGCTTTCTGCAAGTTAGTCCATTTGCAAGTTGGACCTCAAACACCCTACACCCTTCTTTGGCTACGACAGTGCCAGCAAGCCATTTGGGACCATGTCCATAGTTGAGTACAAATACAGGGTAATTGACTTCAATATCGCGTGACAAATTGGCTCGCTCATGATACATGCTTTGTTGATGCCGCCTGCCCTCGACATGATCATGGAGATCAGGGTGGACTAGAGAGAGCCTTGTTTTGAGTGCCTTTTTCATGAGCAGTTCGGCAGGGGGAACCCCAGTGAGCGAGTGGGTTCTTGTGCGGTAGCTGAGCAGGACTCGGTTCAGGCAGGTCTGCAAGGAGCCTTCTGACACGCGTTTCAAGCTTTGCTTGATGGTGTGGACTGCCCGTTCTGCCTGGCCGTTAGATGCGGGCTTGAATGGGGCAGATGTGACGTACTTGATCCCATTGCGGGTCATGAATTCCTTGAATTCAGCGCTGGTGAAGCACGGCCCATTGTCGCTGACAAGGACATCAGGCAGGCCGTGCGTGGCAAACATGGCTCGTAGGCTTTCGATGGTGGCTGTGGACGTGCTTACAGACATTATTACACATTCAATCCATTTTGAATAAGCATCCACAACAATCAAAAATATTTTGCCTAGAAACAGGCCAGCAAAGTCAACGTGGATCCTAGACCACGGTTTGGAGGGCCATGACCACAAAATTAGCAGTGCCTCCCTGGGTGCATTGCTCAGTTGAGAGCAAGTGTTGCATTGGCGCACGCAAGACTCCAAATCTGAGTCGATGCCGGGCCACCACACATGGGATCTGGCTATAGCTTTCATCATTACTATGCCTGGGTGGGTACTGTGTAGGTCGCGTATGATCATTTCCCTGCCTTTCTTAGGCAAAACCATGCGATTGCCCCACAAAAGACAGTCTGCCTGTATGGATATTTCGTCTTTGCGCCACTGAAATGGTTTGATCTCTTCATGCATCTCCGCTGGGACGCTGGACCAGCTCCCATGGAGGACATAGTTTTTTACAAGGGACAGTAAAGGATCCTGGCTGGTCCAGGTCCTGATCTGGCGGGCTGTAATGGATGACTTTTTGTTTTCAAATGCATCCATCACCGAGTGCAAGTCTGCAGGCTGTGCCATTTCCACCCCGGTGGTGGGAAAAGTAGCCGACTGAGAGCATCAGCGCAGTTCTCTGTGCGTGGCCTGTGGTGAATTACATAGGTTATATGCAGATAGCGTGAGCACCCATCTTTGGATGCGAGCAGAGGCATTGGTCTTAGTATTTTTGCTCTCTGAGAATAGCGATATGAGCAGCTTATGGTCAGTTTCTAACTTGAACATAAGCCCAAACAGATGCTGGTGCATTTTTTTCACCCCGTAAACGCATGCCAGAGCATCTTTTTCAATCATGCTGTAGGCCCTTTCGGCCTTGGACAAGCTCCTGGACGCATAAGCGACCGGTTTCAATGTTCCCGATTCGTTAGCTTGTTGTAATCCACACCCGACCCCATACGAAGATGCATCGCAAGCTAGCACTAAACGTTTACATTGGTCATACAGAACAAACAGTTTGTTGGAACATAACAGATTTCTGGTTTTCTCAAAAGCAGTCTCTTGTGATTTCCCCCAAACCCAGTCATCTCCCTTGCGCAGCAACACACGTTGAGGTTCTAGCAAGGTGCTTAACCCGGGTAGGAGATATTGTGTTCCTAACACAGATGAGACTGCACACAGGGAGGTTAAAGTAACAGTGACCTCAGTCTTTATTAAGACACTCCAGAGTGAGGAACAGGCCTTAGGGACCGGCTTATATACAGTGCTCCCAAGGGATGCTGGGATCCCTTGGGACTTCAGGGGATGAGCTCCCTGGTGGCGGAACATGGGAGTGAAGGCTTTACAGATACACAACATCACTCCCCCCCAAAATCAAAGTGAAAACTATTTACAAGGTGAGGCGGTTGGGAGCCTTTCTTTCCCTGGTGGACTGGCTCGGTACAAATGTCTGTTCTAGTGTGTTGGCTGTGCCCTCGCTAGCCTGGCGTGTTGTTGTTCCTGCAGGGCTGCTGGGTGAGCCTGGCCTTGCTGGGCTGTTGGGCGTGATGGGTTCAATTTCCTGGTCCGGGATGGTGTCGTTGATCCTTTGGGTGTGTGTTGTGGGCTCGAAAAAGGTGGTGTCTGCTGTGGGTTGTTCAGGGCAGTCTGTGAACTGCAGCCTCGTTTGGTCCAGGTGCTTTCTGAAAATTTGCCCATTGTCGAGTTTGACTACAAACACCCTACTCCCTTCTTTAGCGATCACCGTGCCCGTGATCCACTTGGGACCATGTCCATAGTTTAGCACATACACAGGGTCATTCAGATCAATTTCCCGTGACACAGTGGCGTGACTATCGTTTACATTTTGTTGCTGCCGCCTGCTCTCTACCTGATCATGCAGGTTGGGGTGAACCAGCGAGAGTCTGGTTTTAAGTGTCCTTTTCATGAGTAGCTGTAAAGTCCTTTCCCTGCAGTACAGACTCACACGAGGCACATGCTGAAGTCAAGGTCACTCAGGACCTGCACCTTTATTACACAGCTCTCGAATGCCACACTTGCCTGAGACCTGTCTTTATATACCTGTCTGGGACAGGCATCCAGTGTCGCCTGCAAGTGCACCCCTGATGGTAAGGTAAGTTTGTGGTTGTGAATGTTTAAAAATGTATAGAGACATTGAAGTTGAGAACGTGGGAATTGTATAGGGACAGTATAAGCTAACAAACAATTCATGGAGGAATAGCCATGACATCTCAGACTCGAGACTGCGAAATGTTACAACACTAACACATATTGAAACAAAACCCACAGCTTGCAGAAAAACCTCAAGGTCTTATTAAATCATGTTATTAACCTGAAACATTGACAGAAGGTCTTTGTTTAAAATCGGACCATGCTTGGGTCGGCTTATGAGTGGACAAAGGGAAGGAGGGATCAAAAGAGATGGGCTGAGCTGGGCTGTCACTCTGGCCCTATCTTGTTATCTTTTGCCGAAAATGTATAACCATCGTCCCTTTACAATGTAACGTCACTTTGTCCGTAGGAAGTGAATGCGCTCGAACAGACTTGCATTCCTTCTGTCTGATAAAGTCCCCGATCCGGATTTGCTTTTTAAATAAAAGCTTGCTTTGTTTAAAGCACAAACGGTATTCGTTTCAGTAATTTTGCTGAACCAGATTGAGGTAAAAGAATCCAGGAATCAACATTTAGTGTCAGAAGTGGGATCTCAACGGACGACTGCCGAAAACTTGCGAATTAAGAGCCAGACTAGCCTTGGACGAGACGAGGGGAAAGTGGCCACTGGAGTGAGTATGATTTCAATACTGCTCCAGTTTCCCCCGGTTTCAAAAGTCTGAGGAAAGTTTAGCCACTCGCTGGTTCTCAGGTAGTGTCTGAACGAGATCCAGGACAATCTGGTGAATACCTTTCAAACTTAGAATAGGGATAGAGATAGGGAAATTGCGCGATGACGCAAACCAAGCGGCGACTTGGAAAGATAGGTTATAGTTAGAGCTAGATAGGGATAGATGATCAATCATGGATCCAAAAATTAATAGGAAAGAAAAGAGACTCTTGTGAACGTCTGTTTAAATGAGAAATGCTTCTGTGATTTTTACTGTAAAAAAAAAAGCCGGGGAGTTGTGGTTTGTTTTATCTCCACCTACTTTTTCAAACAGAATGAAAGTTTTTTTTAACCCTTCGTAGTGTTGTCCTGTATGTGGGAAGTTTAAGAGTGTGAACCTTATTGAATTACGTATATTCGGATGATAAGTTACGGAGCCAGGAAATGCACAAAGGATAGGTTTGTTGAGTAAAAAAAAAAGAAAAAATTACATGGTCCCGGTGGTTAAAAAAAAAAGGATTTAACATGCTCACTTACTTGTCGAAAGAAAACATTCAGAGAAGGCACAGCAAAACAACTGAGATGGATTCAAAAGGATTAAAAAAATATATATTATATTAAATAACACGACCTTGAGGCTGGAACAATTGAGATAACGAAAAGCAGTCCACAGCCTACGTGCCAGACTTCTCTCTAGTTATGGAAAAGACAAAAAAAAGTAACGTACTAAATAGGTGCTGAAAAAAAAATGTTCTGCAATTTTAAATTATGAGAAAAATTCCACTGCAGTCTAAAAGAAAAAATCACTCCTGTCCAGTTGGCAGAAAAACTCCATTAAATTAGGGCTTTCATTGACTGATTGGATTTAAACTGCGCAGTGACGCGAAAGGATAGGGAAATTTGGAGACTAAAAGAAATTAAATAAGGCTCATAAGAAATCAAATTTAGAAAATTAGGCTCACAGGGAATTAAGTAAGGCTTATGGGGAATTAAATAGAGGATAGGTGTTCAAGTCAGGTGTGACGTCGACCTCTTATATCACTTGGCCCGTCTAGGCACTGATTGAATTTAAATCACGCAGCAACTCGAAAGGTAGGGCCGACGCGGATGCGCAGCGACGCGAGACGTGCGGCGGCGCGAGCGTGCGGCCGAGTGAAGGAGGGCTGACGCAGACGCACGGCAGCGTGAACGCGTAGCAGCGTGGGATGCGCGGCGGCGCGAGTGCGCAGCCGAGTGAACGTGGGCCGACGCAGACACACAGCAGCGTGAAACGCGTAGCGGCGTGGGACGTGCGGCGGTGCGAGCGCATGGCCGAGTGAACGTTGGCCGACGCGAATGCGCAGCGACGCAAACCGCGAAGTGATATCAAAGTCAGTGCTGGTTTCAGAAAGTCTGTTTATTTTAAGTCTGTTTGTTTTAAGTGTTTCAAATCACGCGGCGACGCAAACCGCGGGGCGA
Organism: Pristiophorus japonicus; assembly: GCF_044704955.1. Taxonomy (NCBI): domain Eukaryota; kingdom Metazoa; phylum Chordata; class Chondrichthyes; family Pristiophoridae; genus Pristiophorus; species Pristiophorus japonicus. The sequence goes on along the minus strand of NC_091996.1, from coordinate 11,447,770 downwards.
TGCAGATCAGTGTTAGTTTAGTAAAGTCTGTTTATTTTAAGTATTTCAAATCGTGCGGCGACGTGAACCGCGGGGCGACGCGGCTCAGTGTTAGTTTTAGTAAAGTCTGTTTATTTTGAGTTTGTTCAAAGTCAGTGTTAGTTTCAGTAAAGTCTGTGTTTATTTTAAGTTTGTTCAAATCGCACGATGACGTGAACGCGTAACGACACGGTAATACGAGGGACAGCGTGAAAATGGGTAATCAGTTGGATAAAACAACGGATGCGGATAGTCCGCTACAAAAGCTATGTGAGGAATTCCCTGAAAGAGCTGAAGACTTTAGAAAATTATCAGGAGCCCTGAACAAATTATTAGGAGATGACCAGTGGCCTCTAGGTGGCACTAGAAGCGTAGAGGGAGCAAAAAAAAAGCACAGGGATTGTCAAAAATTAAAAGATACATCACTTCTGTCAAGTTGGCAAATAAATGCTATTAAATTGGGACTCTCATTGACAGAGGGAACACATGTTAAAACTGTAGACGTCTTAAAAAAAAGAATGTGCGCACGAGAAACTTACTAAGAGATCCTCTGGGACCTCTGAGAAAGGTATTGACCGACTACGTAGTAAAATGGCTGGCTTTGTGTTAACCGAGGCTGATGATAAAATTGATGAGTGGTCACTGACTCAGCGCCCAACGGCGCCTCCCGCACCCCCTGGCCCCTTGCTCCAGTCCTCTTCCCAATATCCTCCATCTTACACTCCGGCGAGAGGAGTTAAAAATAACCCCATACCACCAAAGCAACAAACCCAAACTGACTCCTCATCCTCTGATAGCGATTCGGATCCCCAGTTCACAAGCAATATAGCCGAAAGGACCAGATCTCACAACTTGAAAGGGCAGAACTATATCTCAATATCACAGACAGTCCCGTAAATCTTCTAGTCAATCTACCAGTCCAAGTTGTGAAAGACATAGCAAACACCCACGCCGATCGAGACGCAGAACTGTCAAGCAGTCAGACATCCCCGAAACATCCTCCGACCTAGAAATGATTTCCAAGATCCCAAAATCCCGACACCAATTCCCTGTCAGACCAATGCCAAACCCTGATGCACAACAAGCTGCAGACCACCCCACTATAGATGTCTATGTGATCTTCGAACAACTATTCGATTGCTCATGCTATCCGGACAAATGGAAAGGGCAGTTAGATATTATTGGCAGGAAAAGAAAGGGGAGGAGGGAGGTGCGCCCCCAACCCAGATCAAGACTGAATACGTGACTAGAAAGGAAGAGCCATCTCGGGAGGAAGGATCAATAGAACCGCAGTGTTGCATACAGGATTGGATGGATAAGCAAGGATACGGTTATACTAAACAACCAAACGGCCCGAGCCCTGCTAATAAACCTCCCTATTGTCCCCGGCATGGTATGGGAAGAGGCCGGGACTGGGTAAGAGGAATTGACTGTTTTAATTGTGGGCAGGAAGGACATTGGAATAAAAATTGCCCCTACCGTTAGCATGGAAAAGGAAGAGGAGGAAGAGGAGGGGGGCAAGGGGGGAGAGGAGGATCTTACACTAACTTCTCCCAGAACAACCCCTTTGGTCAATTGTCCCCCGATTGACTACGCAGCTTGATTGTGCAGGGATCCTCCCCGGACGACGAACCAATGATATTGTTAAAAATTCTGAATGAGTGGCAACCCTTCTTGATAGATACGGGAGCCTTCATGTCTTCTGTACAATCAAAGCTTAAACTCCCTGCCTCTACTGAAACACAGGAACTTTCAGGATTCCTGGGACAAATCTCTACATTCCCGGTGTCAGAACCGGTTAAAATAGGTTACCAGGAAGAATCGGTGGAACATTGAGTTGTTATCACAACCAATCTGGACTGTAACTTGATGGCTAGAGACCTCCTCTGCAAATTCCAGTTGCATTTGGAGTGTGGAGATGATGGGATTATTGTAAAACAGGGAACCCTTAAGCGGCAGTATTATACCACTAGAACCCCTCAGTGGTGGTCTCTGGACCTGCCGCAGGCACCCTATCACGTGACCCTAGCATACGATCCCAGTGGAAAGAATCAGGACCTGCAGAACTTTTATCAGGATCACGAAGGGGAAGTGAAGGAAATTCTATTAAGGGCTAGAGTGACTGGACCGGAAGGGAAGGCAGATTTTGTGGAAATGGACAGCCCCCAACGGTGGCACCACATATTACTCGTGAAGTATTACCTCCCCACCACGCTAAAGATTTGGGAGTTATGGTGCGCCAGGCTATAGACGAGGCTGACCCTACCAGCCGGGATGTGCAAATTGTAAAACATGGCCGAACAGTCCAATTCCACGGGGACCCCGAGAAGGTCTTAACGACTCTGCAGCATCATACTGGCTCTGACATACCTGACTATGTGGATCCTCATGTGTGGGCAGAGGACCCCTCCCAAGTGGGTTATCACAGGCAATACCGAGTATCCACCGAGCTTTGGAGGCTAGCCGAATCGAACCAATTTGCCAGTTTCCAGTCCCTAGCACGGCTAAACAAATGCAACAGTGTTTGGGGATGATCAATTACTGCAGATCCTGGATCCCTAATGTTGCCCTGATGACTAAGCACCTCACCCCGTATACAAATAAGTAAGGCAGCTTTGAAATAGAAACCGTAGACGTCCAAGCCTTTAAGGAACTAAAGACAGCCCTGCTGCAAGCTCCGGCTTTGGGCCGGCCCCTCTATGACCAGCCCTTTCAACTGTATTGTACAATTCTGAAAGACTGTGCTACCGTTGTCTTAACACATCTCACTCCGTAGCTGCCCTCCTGGGCCAACTGCAGACTCAACACCTTACCATGGCCAGGCAAAGCAGATATGAGATCTACTTACTAAACAATCCTAAGCTGACCTTTCGGCACTGTACTGCAATTAATCCGGCCTGTTTTCTTACTGAGCCACCCCAAGATGAGGAAGAACCCAGTCATGATTGTTTATCTTTAATTTAAGAGGCCACATCAGTCAGGGAAGATTTTGTTGATGTACCAATTGAAGATCCAGACTGCATTATGTATGTTGACGGAATTAATCCAGAAGATACACGAATCTCAGGATACCCCATAGTAAACCAGGAGAATCAGGTCTTGGAATCTGCCGCTTTGGAAACTGCCTATTCTGCTCAACAAGCTGAACTATACGCCCTCACCCGAGCCTGTATCTTGGCCAAAGATCTCAAAGTCAATATCTATACCGACTCTAGGTATGCCTTTGGGGTGGCCCATGATTTCGGACAATTATGAAAAATAGGGGATTCCTAACCTCACAGGGGAATGAGATATCCCATAAACAGCTAGTATCTGATTTGTTGCAAGCCCTCATGTTCCTCAAACGCATTGCCATTGTCAAATGTACTGCCCACACTACCGGAAATTCTCTGGTTGATATAGGGAATCGTTGTGCTGACCAAGAGGCTAAACAGGCCTCTCGTGACCAACAGATGGTAGTGCCCAAAATTATAAGTCAGACTAAAAATCCTGCGAAGGATAAGTTAGCCTCGGAAAAACCAATGCCAACCATCCAAGATGTTATAAAAGCACAGGAGGACGCTCCTGAAAAAGATAAACTGTTGTGGAAATATTATGCATGTACTTATGACAATGTTTCTAAACTCTGGACCACTCCCGCGGAACAGACTTGCATGTCTGACGAGTTGGCTCTATGGGTTATTGAATGTATGCATTTTGCTACTCATTGTGGAGCAAGGACCACGAGTGACACACTTTTGGCTACTTGGTGGCACCCTAGACTCCAGGCGCTCACCCAGGACATCAGTAGTCATTGCCTGGTTTGCCAGCAACATAATCCAGGGAAGGGAGTCCCCTGTGATTGGGGTAAAACGCCCCTACCCGAAGCTCCCTTTGAGACATTTCAGTTGGACTACATTGAGTTGCAAAAAGTTCAGTGTTACAAATATGTGTTAGTAATAGTAGATGTGTTTAGCAGATGGATTGAAGCCTACCCTACCCTAGACAATAAGGTTCAAACTGTTGTTAAGGTGTTAATGAGGGAAATTGTTCCTAGATATGGTATCTCAGCTCGACTGATGACCACCTATGTTCTTTCTCTGACTCAGGCTCCGCGACTAGTTCACAACCAGGTTGAAGATGCTCACCTCGACCTCCCAGTTTTACCCGAATTGTCCCTCGTGGCACCAGGGAAGTATGGATTCGGAAGGGATTAGAGCCACAATGGGAGGGGCCTTTTCAGGTGTTACTCACTACCCCCACTGCAGCCAAGGTTGAGGGGAAAAGTGCCTGGGTTCACCTGCACCACTGCAAGCTCACCAACCTCTAACGAACCTATTTTACTGGTTATTCTAACTCCTGTTTCTGTTCCAGACTTCCTCTTCTCCATAGCTGAACAAGGCCGTTGGCATCCTAATTGGAATGTGGACCAGTTTGAACTTTTACCCGTAGTGATAGACAGCCAGCTACACCGACGGTGACCTAAGAAGAGAGACGGGAAAACTGAACTCTTTTAATCAGCAAAATAATTGGACTATTTATCTGAATCCTGAGCCATAAGATGAAACTGTCTGTATGCCACAGTCTGTATAATAGTGTTGATATATGACAGTTTCGGCGCATGGGAGGGGAGACAGAGACAAGAGCTACATGTCTTATGTTTATGCGCAAAATGGGAACTTTTCTAGATGTTGGGTGTGTTCACATTCCCTATACATTCCCTATACATTCCAAAGGGGGAGTTCCTCTAACCCTAACTGAGACTGTCAGATGGATTCAGAGCCAAACTATCACGAGAGGAGGGGGGCCAATACAATACTGCTGAAGCTCTGGAGGGCATCACAGCTGAAATGGTAGCAATAAGGACCGTAGCATTACAAAACCGAATGGCCCTCAATTACCTGTTAGCTGAGAAAGGGGGAACGTGAGCCCTGATAGGATCTGAATGTTGCACTTACATTCCTGATAGTTCAGAAAACATAACCAATCTCGCTGATCACATAAGAAGGAAGGTGAAGAAGTTATCCACACCAGCAGAAGGATCTAGCTGGTTTGATTGGCTATCAGATGGATCTTGGAGATCCTATCTAATTGTTGGTTGCTTTAACCTTTGTTGTAAAGTAATGATGGCAAGGTTAGCAAACCCTCTTGTGGTCAAGGGCTTTCGAGTTATGATCCAACGAACTAAAGAACTACTCGACACTAACAACAATATGATTCAGGAAATAGAGTGTGAACGGATGAATGCGATACTCCTAGAATGATCCTAAGTGTTATCATGGAATGATAAAAGGGGGGATGTGAATGTTTAAAAATGTATAGAGACATTGAAGTTGAGAACGTGGGAATTGTATAGGGACAGTATAAGCTAACAAAGAATTCATGGAGGAATAGCCATGACATCTCAGACTCGAGACTGCGAAATGTTACAACACTAACACATATTGAAACAAAACCCACAGCTTGCAGAAAAACCTCAAGGTCTTATTAAATCATGTTATTAACCTGAAACATTAACAGAAGGTCTTTGTTTAAAATCGGACCATGCTTGGGTCGGCTTATGAGTGGACAAAGGGAAAGAGGGATCAAAAGGGATAGGCTGAACTAGGATGTCACTCTAGCCCTATCTTGTTATCTTTTGCCGAAAATGTATAACCGTCGTCCCTTTACAATGTAACGTCACTTTGTCCGTAGGAAGTGAGTGCGTTCGAACAGACTTGCATTCCTTCTGTCTGATAAAGTCCCCGATCGGGATTTGCTTTTTAAATAAAAGCTTGCTTTGTTTAAAGCACAAACGGTATTCGTTTCAGTAATTTTGCTGAACCAGATTGAAGTAAAAGAATCCAGGAATCAACATGGTTACAGGTCATCTCTAGTTACAGTCATGTATAGCATGGTAAGATACATTACATCACCCTCCCCCAAGGTCTTATTGTCTTTATAAGTTCAGTCTCTCAGGTGGTCTACGCTCTCGCGTGGAGCGTCTTAGTTGTGGTTCAGTTGTTTGCCTTGGTGTCTGTTTTTCTTTCAGTGTGATTGCTGGTATCTCGCCTGGGCTGTCTGTTTCGTTCAGTATGATTGTTGGTGTCTCGCCTGGGCTGTCTGTTGAGATTGCCCTTTCCTCAGGTTGTTCCCTCTGTCTGTCCACCAGGTGTGGTGTGAGTTCCACATTGTAGTCTGCCTCTGGTTCAGAAGTGTTGTTGGTGAATCTATTTTTGACTTGGTCTACATGCCTCCGGCAGGTTTGGCCATTGTCCATTTGTACCACCAGTAGCCTGTTTCCTTCCTTGCCTGTTACTGTCCCTGCAAGTTATTTGGGTCCCGTGCCATAGTTTAGCGCAAACACTTTGTCCCCTATCTCATTCCACCTCCCCCTCGAATTTCGGTCATGGTACTCAGTTAGCTTATGGCGCTTTGCCTCAACGATTTCATGCATGTCTGGGAGGATTAATGAGAGCCTTGTCTTTAAGGTCCGTTTCATTAATAGTTGCGCGGGGGGAACCTCAGTCAATGAATGCGGACGAGATCTGTATGCCAGCAGCAGTTGCGACAGGCGGCCCTGCAGCGTGGGACCTTGGATTTTGAGCATGCCTTGTTTAATGATTTGCACTGCTCGCTCCGCCTGGCCGTTGGAGGCTGGCTTGAACGGTGCCGTCTTAACGTGATTTATGCTGTGGTCACTTATAAAATCTTGGAATTCTGCGCTGGTGAAGCACGGACCATTATCACTGACCAATATGTCAGGAATTCCGTGCGTTGCAAGCATGGTTCTAAGGCTCTTCACAGTGGTGGAGGTGAGGTTATCCACTTTGGTGGTAAAAACAGAGAGACAGACTATTATCTGAATGGTGACAGATTAGGAAAAGGGAAGGTGCAACGAGACCTGGGTGTCATGGTACATCAGTCATTGAAGGTTGGCATGCAGGTACAGCAGGCGGTTAAGAAAGCAAATGGCATGTTGGCCTTCATAGCGAGGGGATTTGAATACAGGGGCAGGGAGGTGTTGCTACAGTTGTACAGGGCCTTGGTGAGGCCACACCTGGAGTATTGTGTACAGTTTTGGTCTCCTAACTTGAGGAAGGACATTCTTGCTATTGAGGGAGTGCAGCGAAGGTTCACCAGACTGATTCCCGGGATGGCGGGACTGACCTATCAAGAAAGATTGGATCAATTGGGCTTGTATTCACTGGAGTTCAGAAGAATGAGAGGGGACCTCATAGAAACGTTTAAAATTCTGACGGGTTTAGACAGGTTAGATGCAGAAAGAATGTTCCCAATGTTGGGGAAGTCCAGAACCAGGGGTCACAGTCTGAGGATAAGGGGTAAGCCATTTAGGACCGAGATGAGGAGAAACTTCTTCACCCAGAGAGTGGTGAACCTGTGGAATTCTCTACCACAGAAAGTAGTTGAGGCCAATTCACTAAATATATTCAAAAGGGAGTTAGATGAAGTCCTTACTACTCGGGGGATCAAGGGTTATGGCGAGAAAGCAGGAAGGGGGTACTGAAGTTTCATGTTCAGCCATGAACTCATTGAATGGCGGTGCAGGCTAGAAGGGCTGAATGGCCTGCTCCTGCACCTATTTTCTATGTTTCTATGTTTCTATGTTTCTATGGTGCTCGAGTTTAAAATGGTGCCTTTGATCCACTTTGAAAATGCATCTACAACTACGAGGGACATTTTGCCCATGAATGGGCCCGCATAGTCTACGTGCACCCATGACCACGATTTGGTGGGCCAGGGCCAGGGGCTCAGGGGCAGCTCCCTGGGAGCATTACTGAGTTGGGCACAAATGGCGCACTGTCGGACGCAGAGCTCCAAGTCCGCGTCCAGACGTGGGATCTGGCTATGGCCTTCATGAGAACGATCCCCGGGTGCTTGCGGTGGAGCTCCCGGACAAATGCCTCTCTGCCTCGCAAGGACATAACTACTCGGCTGCCCCACATCAGGCAGTATGCCTGTAGTGACAGCTCATGCATGCACCTATGGAAAGGTTTGATCTCCTCGGGGCAGGCATCGCGAGCCTCTGCCCAGTCACCAGTTAAGACACATCTTTTTACTCGGGATAACGTGGGGTCGCTGGCCGTCCAGGCTCTGATTTGGCGAGCCGTCATGGGCGAACCTGTGGACTCAAAGTCATTGATTGCCATGACTATCTCACAGTCCTGTGCATCAGACCCTTCCGTGGTCGCCAGGGGTAGCCTGCTAAGCGCGTCGGCACAGTTATCTGTGCCTGGTCTGTGCCTTATGGTGTAGTCGTAAGACGTCAGCATGAGTGCCCACCGTTGAATGCGCGCCGAGGCGTTGGCGTTTATTGCCTTGCTCTCGGATAGTAGCAACGTGAAGGGCTTGTGGTCGGTTTCTGACGCGAACTTGGCCCCGAAAAGGTATTGGTGCATCTTTTTGACACCGTACACGCATGCGAGCGCCCCCTTCTCTACCATTCCGTACCTGCGCTCCGCCCGCGAAAGTGACCTGGAGGCATAAGCTATGGATTGTAATTTACCCGCACCATTGACATGTTGTAAAACGCACTCGACCCCATATGTTGACGCATCACATGTAAGAACTAGCTTTTTACCTGGATCAAAGAAAGCCAAAACACTGTTGGAACATAGAAGGTTGCGTGCCTTATTGAAGGCACGTCCATGGGCGTCCCCCCAAAACCAATCGCACCCCTTTCTGAGTAGCACGTGGAGAGGCTCCAGCAGTGTGCAAAAGTTCTGCATAAAGTTCCCAAAGTAATTGAGTAGCCCGTGAAAGGCGCGCAGTTCCGAGACATTCCGGGGCCTGGGTGCCAGGCGAATTGCTTCTGTTTTGGACTCTGTTGGGCAGATTCCCTCAGTGGCAATCCTTCTGCCCAAAAATTCAACCTCTGGTGTGAGAAACAGGCACTTGGATTTCTTGACTTGTAGGCCTACCCGATCCAACCGCTTTAGTACTTCCTCCAAATTGCGGAGATGGGAGTTGGTGTGCCTGCCCGTCTTGAAATACAACCGTCCCCGGGATGGACTTGAGCAGACTCTCCATGTTGCGCTGGATTATAGCAGCTGCCGACCTGATGCCGAATGGGCATCGATTGTACATGAAAAGGCCTCGATGTGTGTTAATGGTGGTGAGTAGCTTAGACTCTTCTGTCAGTTCTTGCGTCACATACGCAGATGTGAGGTCTAGTTTTGAGAAAAGCTTTCCTCCAGCCAACGTGGCAAATAGGTCCTCCGCTCTGGGCAGCGGGTATTGGTCCTGTAGGGAGACTCTGTTTATGGTAGACTTGTAATGGTAGATTTGTAAACCCCACAGATTCGTACGGACCCATCAGGCTTCATGACTGGGACGATGGGACTTGCCCAGTCGCTAAATTCCACGGGTGAGACAATGTCTTCCCGCAGAAGCCTGTCCAGTTCATGTTCAATCTTTTCCCTCATCACATAGGGCACAGCTCTAGCCTTGTGATGGACTGGTCTAGCATCCTATGTGATGTAGATTTTGACTTTAGCCCCTTTGAAGGTGCCCACACCTGGCTGAAAGAGATGTTCAAATCAACTTAGAACTGTTGAGCAGGAGGTCTGTTCCTCTGACGACATGGCGTGAACATCCTCCCATTTCCAGTTTAGTTTTGCCAGCCAGCTTCTCCCCAGCAGTGCCGGGAGATCTCCGGGGACAATCCACAGGGGAAGTCAGTTCACTGTCCCTTTGTGTGTGACTGAGAGCATGGCGCTGCCAAGGACTGGGACAATTTCTTTGGTATAGGTCCTTAGTTTAGTGTCAACCCTTGTGAGTTTTGGTCTGTCTCTTTTGTGCGGCCACAGCTGTTCAAATTGTTGAGCGCTCATGAGAGATTGACTCGCTCCCATATCCAGCTCCATGTTGACAGGTATCCCGTTGAGTAGGACCCTCATCATTATTGGAGGTGTCTTGTTGTAAGAGCAGTGGCCATTGATCGTGTTGACCCGCTGTACATCGGTGTCCCGGGTACTGTCCCACCGTCTTCTGGTCCGCTTTCCGACCCTTCCGATTCGTATACCAGCCGAGCTGCCGTTTTTCTGCACATGCGGGCCAGATGCCCTGTATAGTCGCAGTTTCTGCAAACGGCATGCTGAAATCGACACCCCCTTGATGAGTGCCTTCCCCCACATCTCCAGCACAGACCACTTCCATTGTTTCCAAAGAATGAGCTGCGTCTGGCTGATCTCTCTTGAGCTTCTCTCAGTTTGTAGTTGATTGCTCGCATTGTGGGTTGATGAGGTGTGAACGGCCATTCATGTGGCCCTTGATGGCTTCTGGTGCCACTGCCTGCTGTTGAAGGCCTGCTCTCCTGCCTTTGTCTGTGTGTGGGGGTAGCGGCTTGTTTCATGCTGTGAACCCCTTGTTCTGATGTTTCGTTAGTTGTCGTACCTGGAGTGTAGATCAACCTCGTTTCTTCTTCTCCTGCCAAGAATGTCTGTGCAACCAGTGCTGTTGCCTCTAGGGTCAAGTTCTTGGTCTCTATGAGCTTTCGGAATATGCCTGCGTGGCCTATTCCTTCAACAAAAAAGTCTCTCAGTACTTCTCTCCTTCGTTCATCGGAGAACTCACATAAGCTAGCCAACCTCCGAAGTTCCGCCACGAAGTCGGGTATGCTCTGCCCCACACAGCGTCTGTAGTTGTAGAACCTGTGTCTGGCCATGTGTAGGCTGGTCGCTGGATTCAAGTGGTCTCTTACCAGTGTGCTCAACTCTTCAAACGACTTGCTTGCTGGTTTCTCGGATGCCAGCAGGTCCTTCATTAAGGCGTATGTTTTCGAGCCACAGCTGGTCAAGAGGTGGGCTCTTCTCTTGTCTGCCTTGTCGTCGCCTAACCAGTCTTTGGTTACGAAGCTTTGCTGGAGCCTTTCCATAAAGTCCTCCCAATTATCTCCAGCATTGTATTTTTCATCTGAGCCATTGGTCGCCATTCTGTGGATTCTGTAATCCCGTAACTCGTCGCCACTGTAAAGTCCTGTCCCTACAGTACAGACTCACACGAGGCACATGCTGAACTCAAGGTCACTCAAGACCTGCACCTTTATTACACAGCTCTCGAATGCCACACTTGCCTGAGACCTGTCTTTATATACCTGTCTGGGACAGGTATCCAGTGTCTCCTGCAAGTGCACCCCTGGTGGTAAGATAAGCTTGTGGTTACAGGTCACCTCTAGTTACAGTCATGTATAGCATGGTATGATACATGATAGTAGCTTAGCCGGGGGCACCCCTGTGAGTGAGTGGGGTCTCGTGCAGTAGCTGAGCAGTACTCGGGACAGGCGGGTTTGGAGTGACCCTTCTGTGACTTGTTTGAGGCTCTGTTTGATTGTTTGTACTGCCCGCTCTGCCTGCCCATTGGAGGCTGGTTTAAACGGGGCCGAGGTGACATGTTTGATCCCATTGCGGGTCATGAATTCTTTAAATTTGGCACTGGTGAAACATGGCCCACGGGTGGCAAACATGGCCCTCAGGCTTTCAATGGTGGCGGTGGCAGTGCTTCCCGACATTATTTCACATTCAATCCATTTTGAAAAAGCATCCACCACCACCAGGAACATTTTACCGAGAAGTGGGCCTGCATAGTCGACATGGATCCTCGATCATGATCTGGAGGGCCAGGACCACAAACTTAGTGGTGCCTCTCTGGGCGCGTTGCTCAACTGAGCACACACACTGCATTGCCGCACACAGGACTCTAAGTCAGATTCGATACCAGGCCACCACACGTGGGATCTGGCTATCGCTTTCATCATTTCAATACCCGGGTGTGTGCTGTGGAGATCCGAGATGAATGTCTCCCTGTCCTTTTTGGCTAGCACTACGCGGTTACCCCACAACAGGCAGTCTGCCTGAATGGACAGCTCGTCCTTTCGCCGTTGGAACGGCTTGATTAGCTCTTGCATTTCAACGGGGATGCTGGCCCAGCTCCAATGCCGGCCCAACGCGTCGGATAGGCGGGAGTGCGAGCAGCAGGGAGGCCGGGGACGTCGGAGGTCTACGAAAGGCTCAACGCGTCGGAGAGGCAGGAGTCCGGGGCCATCGGAGGCCAACCAGAGCAGCTGCAGCAGGGAGGCAGAAAGAAGTAGAAAAAAATCGAAAGGTGACGTCACAGCCAAGGGGATAAGTGATTGGCTGGTGATTGGTAAGTAGTTTTTCTTTATCTTTTCTATATCAGTAAGTAACCTTTAGCATTGTTGTTACCAATTTAAGTTAATCTAAGGGTTAAGACATGGCAGGAGAGCTCGGACACGTGTTATGCTCCTCCTGTACTATGTGAGAAGTCAGGGAGGCTTCCAGTGTCCCTGACGACTACGTGTGCGGGAAGTATATCTGCCTCCAGCTCCTGACGGACCGCATTGCGGCACTGGAGCTGCGGGTGGATTCACTCTGGAGCATCCACGATGCTGAGAATGACGTGAATAGCACATTTAGTGAGTTGGTCTCATCGCAGGTAAAGGGTACACAGCCAGATAGTAAATCGGTGACCAACAGGAAGAGCAGTGGAAGGAAGGTAGTGCAGGGGTTCCCTGCGGTCATCCCCCTGCAAAACAGATACACAGCTTTGAGTACTGTTGAGGGGGATGACTCATCAGGGGAGGGCAGCAACAGCCAAGTTCATGGCACCGTGGCTGGCTCTGCTGCACAGGAGGGCAGGAAAAAGAGTGGGAGAACAATAGTGATAGGGGATTCGATTTTACGGGGAATAGATAGGCGTTTCTGCGGCCGCAACCGAGACTCCAGGATTGTATGTTGCCTCCCTGGTGCAAGGGTCAAGGATGTCTTGGAGCGGTGCAGGACATTTTGAAAGGGAGGGTGAACAGCCAGTTGTTACCATCAAACAAGAAATAAGGGATGTGTGCAATAAAGGTACAGCAGTTATCATGGGCGACTTTAATCTACATATTGATTGAGCTAACCAAACTGGTAGTAATGCGGTGGAGGAGGATTTCCTGGAGTGTATTAGGGATGGTTTTCTCGACCAATATGTCGAGGAACCAACTAAAGAGCTGGCCATCCTAGACTGGGTGATGTGTAATGAGAAAGGACTAATTAACAATCTTGTTGTGCGAGGCCCCTTGGGGAAGAGTGACCATAATATGATAGAATTCTTTATTAAGATGGAGAGTGACACAGTTAATTCGGAAACTAGGGTCCTGAATTTAAGGAAAGGTAACTTCGATGGTATGAGGCGTGAATTGGCTAGAATAGACTGGCAAAGGATACTTAAAGGGTTGACGGTGGATAAGCAATGGCAAACATTTAAAGATCACATGGATGAACTTCAGCAATTATACATCCCTGTCTGGAGTAAAAATAAAATGGGGAAGGTGGCTCAACCGTGGCTAACAAGGGAAATTAAGGATAGTGTTAAAACCAAGGAAGAGGCATATAAATTGGCTAGAAAAAGTAGCAAACCTGAGGACTGGGAGAAATTTAGAATTCAACAGAGGAGGACTAAGGGTTTAATTAAGAGGGGAAAAATAGAGTACGAGAGGAAGCTTGCAGGGAACATAAAAACTGACTGCAAAAGCTTCTATAAATATGTGAAGAGAAAAAGATTAGTGAAGACAAATGTAGGTCTCTTGCAGTCGGATTCAGGTGAATTTATAATGGGGAACAAAGAAATGGCAGACCAATTGAACAAATACTTCGGTTTTATCTTCACGAAGGAAGACATGAATAACCTTCCGGATGTACTAGGGGACAGTGGGTCTAGTGAGAAGGAGGAAATGAAGGATATCCTTATCAGACGGGAAATTGTGTTAGGGAAATTGATGGGATTGAAGGCTGATAAATCCCCGGGGCCTGATAGTCTGCACCCCAGAGTACTTAAGGAAGTGGCCAGAGAAATAGTGGATGCATTGGTGATCATTTTCCAACAATCTATCGACACTGGACCAGTTCCTATGGACTGGAGGGTAGCTAATGTAACACCACTTTTTAAAAAGGAGGGAGAGAGAAAACAGGGAATTATAGACCGGTTAGCCTGACATCAGTAGTGGGGAAAATGTTGGAATCAATCATTAAGGATGAAATAGCAGTGCATTTGGAAAGCAGTGACAGGATCGGTTCAAGTCAGCATGGATTTATGAAAGGGAAATCATGCTTGACGAATCTTCTGGAATTTTTTGAGGATGTAACTAGCAGAGTGGACAAGGGAGAACCAGTGGATGTGGTGTATTTGGACTTTCAAAAGTCTTTTGACAAGGTCCCGCACAAGAGACTGGTGTGCAAAGTCAAAGTGCATGTTATTGGGGGTAATGTACTAACTTGGATAGACAACTGGTTGGCAGACAGGAAGCAGAGAGTCGGGATAAACGGGTCCTTTTCAGAATGGCAGGCAGTGACTAGTGGGATACCGAAGGGCTCAGTGCTGGGACCCCAGCTCTTTACAATATACATTAACGATGTATTCAACCATGCTATGGTCACTCATTCCTAGAGGATCCTTTACTGGGAGATCGTTTATTAATCCTATCTCATTACATAATATCAGATCTAAGATAGCCTGCTCCCTGGTTGGTTCAAGGAAACTATCCCGGATACGCTCTATGAACTCTTCCTCAAGGCCACCCTGGCCAATTTACTTTGTCCAATCAATATGAAGGTTAAAATCGCCCATGATTATTGCCGTTCCTTTTTTACAAGCCTCCATTATTTCTTGAGTTATACTCCGTCCAACAGTGCAGCTATTATTAAGGGGCCTACAGACTATGCCCACCAGTGACTTTTCCCCCTTATTTTTCCTTATCTCCACCCAAACTGATTCAATATCTTGATCTTCTGAGCCAATATCGTTTCTCACTAATGCACTGATCACATCCTTAATTAGCAGAGCTACCCCACCCCCTTTTCCTTTCTGTCTAGATTTCTGAATTGTCAAATACCCCTGAATATTTAGTTCCCAGCCTTGGTCATCTTGCAAGCACGTCTCTGTAATGGTATCAGATTATACCCATTTGTATCTATTTGTGCCGTCAACTCAACCATTTTGTTACGAATGCTGCGTGCATTCAGATAAAGAACTTTTAAGTATGTTTTTTTACCATTTGTCCTGCTTTGACCCCACTTTATGATACACTTTTATGTTTATACACCCAGTCCTTTCCTGTCACGCTCTGGTTTTCATTTCCCCTGCTCCCTGCTACCCTGCTCTATTGCCTTCTCCTTATTCTTTGACTTTTTAAATTTCCGCTCACCTGAACCCTCCCCCCCCACTAATCAGTTTAAAGCCCTCTCTACAGCCCTAGTTATTTGATTCACCAGGACCCTAGTCCCAGCATGGTCTAAGTGAAGCCCGTGCCAACGGCACAGCTCCCTCTTACCCCATTACTGGTGCCAATGTCTCATGAACCAAAACCCATTTCTCCCACACCAGTCTTTGAGCCACATGAAGTGCTGTAACCTGCATGGCTACGGACCAAGAGCTCAAAAGTGGGATTAGGTTGGATAGCTGTTTGTCGGCTGGCATGGACACGATGGGCTGAAATGGCCTCCTTCTGTACCGTGAATTTCTATGATTTTATAAAGGCTGTGCAAATTCAAAAGACTTCCCCATGAGTTTTGACACCTCTCAGCTCCAAAACACTTTGTCTGGGAACTGTGGAAAAAGACTGTCCAGGAGATAAGAGAATGAAAAACCTATTCATCGTGAGAGATTGTCGTTTTGTTTCAATGTATACACGTTGGGCAGACATCCAGAAAAACAGAATAAAAAGGGCTGTAACATGTGAGGTTGGCCGCTGCAGTCAAAAGAACCGGTAACCTGGTCAGTTGCCAAGAGAATCTGGGGGTTAAGTCTTACAATCGCTGACCACAGTCTGGTGTGAGTTTCTTTGTTTCTTTTAATCACTTAGGTGATTGACAATTTTAACTGTTAAGAAGTATATTAATAGGGATAGGTTGGTGCGGGCTAATTGTGCATTTAATGCTATCGTAAATTGCTTGTATTTCCTTTGATTATTTTAAGTAAAGATAACCCTTGGATAAGGGTGAGAAAAAAAAAACATTCTGAGTATGTGTCTGATATTTCTTTGTCTCACAAGTTTGAACTCTGTAATGTGTAGATACATCCTGCAGGCTAAAACCTGTCTTCATTAAGATAAGTCTTTCAGGATCCTTAACCTCCACCTGAGGGGCAGCAGATGGTTTAATGTCTCATCCAACAATGCAGCACTCCCACAGTACTGCACTGGGAGTGTCAGCCTAGATTTCTATACTCAAGTCACTGGGGTGGGACTTGAACCCACAACCTTCTAGACTCAGAGGCGAGAGTGCTACCCATTGAGACACGGCTAACACAGCAGGTCAGAACAGAGTAGTTGCTGCACCCCATGGACCCCCCCCCGAATCCCACTCCTGCCAGGGAGGGTGTATGCCGAGTGAAAACTACAAAACATAAATAGGAAGAATATATATAATATCTATTACCAAATAAAGAATATAAGAAAATATAACTCCATGAAAACCCAGATATGTTGTGAAATTACAGCAATACAGAACTAAAATGTTCGCAGTTCACAAAGGGAGAATCTGGGTGTTTTTTGCACCTACATGAATTTGGTTTATAAAAGTGAGGTGAGCATTGTAAAACAGATGTGTGGAGCCTGCGGTAATTGGAAGCTGGGTTCGAGGGATCTCCTGGTCGCAGGTGCCACCCAGGCCTGCAGAGGGCAGTCTTTGCTCAGGCTTTCTGCACTGCTACACCAAACAGTTTTCTGTTTTTCATTTTCTGAGAAAGGTTTCTACAAGCAAGCACGCTCAGTTTCCAAAGGTTGATTTATAATACAAATAAAAACACAACTGAACTAGACACCGAACAAGAACTTGTGTCGATGAAGCTGGAGGGAGTGGATAAAACATCCACTCTCTTCTACATTACAGCAGTGACTACACTCCAAAAGTACTTCATTGGTTATAAGGCACTTTGAGACGTCCGGTGATCGTGAAAGGTGCTATATAAATCCAAGTCTTTCTTTCTTTTTCCACCACTGGATGACTGCAGCAACTCGCCAAGGCTTCTTCGGCAGCACCTCCCAAACCCCCCGCGACCTCTACCACCGAGAAGGACAAGGGCAGCAGGCGCATGGGAACACCACCACCTCCACGTTCCCCTCCCAGTCACACACCAGCCCGATGTGGACACATATCGGCCGTTCCTTCATCGTCGCTGGGTCAAAATCCTGGGGCTCCCTCCCTGACAGCACTGTGTGGGAGCACCTTCACCACACGGGACTGCAGCGGTTCAAGAAGGCAGCTCACCACCATCTTCTCAAGGGGCAATTAGGGATGGGCAATAAATGCCGGCCTTGCCAGCGACATCTCATGAATGCATTTTTAAAAATCGCTCAGGATTTTTTAACACTTGTGATTAATGTGAAATGGACTCTTCACCATCCCGCCCGGCAGAAGATGCAAGAACAAAGTTGCCCGTCTCCCTCACTCTGTCGCAGCACAATCTCCAGACCCTCACATGGAAAAAGAAAAGAAAGACTTGGGTCTATTTGGCGCCTTTCACAACCACCGGAAGCCTCAAAGCACTTTATCGCCAATGAAGTACTTTTGGAGTGTAGTCACTGTTGTAATGCAGGAAAGGCAGTAGCCAATTTGCGCACAGCAAGCTCCCACAAACAGCAATGTGATAATGACCAGATAAACTGTTTTTTTTTGTTATGTTGATTGAGGGATAAATATTGGCCCCAGGACACCGGGGATAACTCCCCTGCTCTTCTTCGCAATAGTGGCCATGGGATCTTTTACGTCCACCTAAGAGGGCAGACGGAGCCTCGGTTTAATGTCTCATCTGAAAGACGGCACCTCCAACAGTGCAGCACTCCCTCAACACTGCATTAAAGTGTCAGTCTAGATTTTTTTGTTCATCGAGTCCCTGGAGCGGGACTTGGACCCACAACCTACAGACTCAGAGGCGAGAGTGCTACCCACTGAGCCATCATCATCATCATAGGCAGTCCCTCGGAATCGAGGAGGACTTGTTTCCACTCCCAAAGTGAGTTCTTTGATGGCTGAACAGCCCGTTACGAGAGCCACAGACCCTGTTACAGGTGGGACAGACATTCGGCGGGGGAAGGGATCGGTGGGGCTGGTTTGCCACGCGCTCCTTTGCGCCTGGCCTCCTCATACTCCTTGTGTTGAGACTTAAAGAGCTCAACGCCCTCCCGGATGGACTTTCTCCACCTCGGGCGGTCTGTGGCCAGGGTCTCCCAGGTGTCAGTGGTGATGTCGCACTTTACCAGGGAGGCTTTGAGGGGTGTCCTTGTAACGTTTCCGCTGTCCTCCTTTGGCTCGGTTACCATGAAGGAGCTTCGCATAAAGCATTTGCTTAGGGAGTCTCGGTATCTGGCATGCGTACTATGTGGCCTGCCCAGCGAAGCTGATCGAGTGTGGTCAGTGCTTCAATACTGGGGATGTTAGCCTGGTCAAGGACATTGATGTTGGTGCGCCTGTCCTCCCAGGGGATTTGCAGGATCTTGCGGAGACATCGTTGGTGATATATCTCCAGTGACTTGAGGTGCCTTCTGTACATCGTCCATGCCTCAGATCCATGCCAGGAGAGCGGGTATTACTACAGCCCTGTAGACCATGAGCTTGGTGGTGGATTTGAGGGCCTGGTCTTCAAACACTCTTTTCCGCAGGCGGCCGAGGGCTGCGCTGGCGCACTGGAGGCGATGCTGAATCTCCGCATCAGTGTCTGCCTTTGTTGATAAGAGGCTCCCGGGATGTGGGAAATGGTCCACGTTGTCGAGGGCCACGCCGTGGATCTTGATGATTGGAGGGCAGTGCTGTGCGGCGGTGACAGGCTGGTGAAGGACCTTTGTCTTACGGATGTTAAGCGTAAGGCCCATGCTTTCATATGCCTCAGTGAATACATCGACTATATCCTGGAGTTCAGCCTCTGGATGTGCACAGACGCAGGCGTCGTCCACATACTGCAGCTCAACGACAGAGGTTGGGGTGATCTTGGACCTGGCCTGGAGGCGGCGTAGGTTAAACAGCTTCCCACTGGTTCTGTAGTTTAGTTCCACTCCAGCGGGGAGCTTGTTGACTGTGAGGTGGAGCATGGCGGCGAGGAAGATTGAGAAGAGGGTTGGAGTGATGACGCAGCCCTGTTTGACCCCGGTCCGGACGTGAATTGGCTCTGTAATGGATCCGTTGGTAAGGATCACGGCCTGCATGTCATCGTGAAGCAGGTGAAGGATGTTGACAAACTTTTGGGGGCATCCGAAACGGAGGAGGATGCTCTATAGACCTTCACGGTTGACAGTGTAAGATCGAAAGAGGCCATTTATAAGGGCTGGCACTGCTCCCTGCATTTTTCCTGCAATTGTCGCGCTGCAAAGATCATGTCCGTTGTGCCCCGTAGGGGACAAAATCCGCACTGTGATTCCGGGAGGAGCTCCTCGGCCACAAAGAAGACGGTTGAGGAGAACTCGAGCGACAACTTTCCCAGTGGTTGATAGCAGAGAGATTCCCCTGTAGTTGCCGCAGTCGGACTTGTCCCCTTTTTAAAAAATGGTCACAATCACTGCATCTCTGAGATCTCCCGGCATACTCTCCTCCCTCCAGATGAGAGAGATGAGGTCATATATCTGCGCCAACAGCGCCTCTCCTCCATATTTTAGCGCCTCAGCAGGGATTCCATCCGTTCCCATAGACTTGTTATTCTTAAGCTGTTTTATGGCTTTGCCAACCTCGTACAACCCTGGAGTTTCACCGAGTTGGTGGCGGGTGGCATGCTGTGTGATGGAATTGAGAACACTCGAGTCAAAGGCAGAGTCTTGATTGAGGAAATCTTCAAAGTGCTCCTTCCATCGGGCCCTGACAGCCTCGGTGTCCTTGATGAGTGTTTCCCCATTCTTGGCCAGGAGTGGGGTGGGGCCTTGGGAGTTTGGACCGTAGGTGGCCTTGACTGCAGTGAAGAATCCTCGCATATCGTGGCTGTCGGCCAGTTGTTGTACCTCCTGTGCTTTCTCCATCCACCACCTGTTCTTTAGGTCCCGGATTTTTTGTTGGACCTGAGCCTTGAGCCGTCTGCAATGTTGTTTTGCAACTCCCGAGTTGGGCTGTTGCTTGAGGCTCAGAAATGCTTTGCACTTGCGATCTATTAGTTCTTCGATCTCCTGATCATTTTCATCAAACCAGTCCTGATGTTTTCTGGTTGAGTGACAAAGTGTCTCTTCACAGGCACTGGTTATAGAGACTTGGAGGGCAGACCAAGCACATTGGGGATTCAGCATCTCAGGGTCATCAAGGTACGCCAGATTGGCTGTGAGGCACTAGCTGTATAGGGCTCTCTTAGCTGGGTCTCTAAGTGCCCCGGCATTAACTTTTTTGCGGAACTGCTTCTGCTGTCCCCTCTGCTTTGGGGCAATGTTAATGATGATGATGGATCGGATTAGGCGGTGGTCCATCCAGCAGTCGTCAGCTCCTGTCATAGCGCGGGTGATGCGCACATCCTTGCGATCCCTGGCTCGGACGATGACATAGTCGAGCAGGTGCCAGTGTTTGTAGCGAGGGTGTTGCCACGATGCCTTGTATTTGTCCCTTTGGCGGAACAGGGTGTTGGTGATGAGGAGTTCATGTTCTAGACATTTTGTCAGGAGTAGGATACCACTGGAGTTGGCTTTCCCTACCCCCTCTCTGCCAATCACGCCTTTCCAGAGGGCTGTGTCTTTGCCAACCCTAGCATTAAAATCACCCAGGATGATCAATTTGTCGCCCGTGGGGACACGGGACAAGGATGTCTCGAGGTTGGAATAAAAACCCTCTTTAGCCTCATCCGTTGCATCGAGTGTGGGGGTGTACGCGCTGATGACTGTGGCACATTGGTTCCGAGATAGGGTGATACAGAGAGTCATGAGGCGTTTGTTGACCCCACAGGGGGAGTTTTTGAGGCGGTCGACCAGCTCATTCTTGACGACAAAGCCGACTCCATGATGGCGGCGTTCTACCTCTGGTTTCCATTTCCAGAAGAAGTTGTAACCTCCACCATGTTCCTTCAACTGGCCTTCCCCTGCCCGCCGGGTCTCGCTTAGGGCGGCGATGTCAATGTCAAAACGTCTGAGTTCCTGGGCAACTATGGCGGTGCGGCGTTCCGGCCTGTTGCTGTTGGGATTGTCCGTGAGGGTCCTGATGTTCCAGGTCCCGAACTTCACACTGATGGAGTGGAAGATGCCTGTGCGTGAGTTGTTTTAACGTGGGGTGGCCGCTGCACACCGGCACCACACGGGGCTTAGCTGAGCAAGGTCTTGGTCCAGTGGCAAGGGGGTCCTCGACAACTGGAGACCAGGCACAGCTCTATAAGCCAAATTGCCTACGGCGAAGTGTTGGCCACAAGCTCGGCAACGGGTAATGCCATTGATAAGTAGATGGCCCGAGGCTGGGGACAGGCATTAGGAAGGTGACTTCCAAAGTTATTGTAAAAGATTAAAAGATGTTAAAGGTTCCCAATTTATTTCAAAAGTTTCGAAGAGTTGTTAAAAATCTAAGATGTAAATCAATTATAGATTATAAATATTTCTCCAATTTAAAAAATTTCTAAAAGTTGTTAAAAGTCAAAGATGTAAGTTAATAATAGATTTTTAAAAGTATTTCGGTTGAGAGTCTAAAATGTAAGTTTTAAAAGTTCTCCCAAATTGTTTAATAAGTTTAAAAGTTGGCTAAAAGTTAAAAAATTAATTAAAAGTTGGTTGGGATTATGAGACGATGCCCTGCCTCAGCCGGTTCAGCGCCGGCCTCAGAGTCCCTTCGGCCGGCCCCACGTCCTCGAGTCCCTTTGGCAGGTCGTCCCAGAGTCCCCTCGGCCGGCCAGATGCCCTCCGAATCCGGTGCAGAGTCCCTTTGGTGCGAACCGGTGCAGAGTCCCTTCGGCCGGGGACAGACGTGGCCGGTACAGGGTCCCTTCGGCCAGGGACAGAAGGATACAGTTAGTCTTCGGCTCAGCTGCTGAGGTTGGGCTGCGTCTCTGGTCGATATCCCGCTGAAGGTGGAAGGCGAGCCGGCTTGAAGGTGCTGGTGTCGGTGGTCTGGGTGCGGCTGGTGTCTCTGGAGCTCCGCTGGGCTGGAGTCCAGTCAATTATGAGCCAGAGGACTTTCGAAAATCTATGGGACAGCAAGGCTGTGAAACCCAAGCCGAGTCCAGTAGATGTAAAATTGTGTACCTACACCAAAGAGCTCATACCAGTGATTGGCAGTGCAGCAGTCAAGGTGTCGTACGATGGGGCCGTTCATGATCTATCGCTGTGGATCGTTCCAGGCAATGGTCCAACGCTGTTCGGCAGGAGTTGGCTCAAAAAAATCAAGTGGAACTGGAACGATATTAAAGATTTATCATTAGTGGATGACGCTTCGTGTGCTCAAGTGCTGAGCAAATTTAAATCACTGTTTGAACTGGGCACCGGCAACTTCACAGGAGCCGAGGTGCAGATCCACCTGGACTCGGATGCAAGACCCGTCCATCACAAAGCCTGGGCGGTCCCGTATATGATGAGGGAGAAGGTCAAAAGCGAACTGGACAGACTCCAACGTGAAGGGGTTGCCGGTTGAATTTAACGAATGGGCTAGTCCCATTGTTCCTGTGCTGAAGAGTGATGGCACTGTCAGGATTTGTGGAGACTATAAGTTTACAATCAACTGAGTTTCAAAACAGGATCAGTACCCATTACCAAAGGCTGATGACCTGTTTGCAATGAAAGTCGTTCACCAAATTGAATCTGACGTTGGTCTATATGACACAGGAGCTTGTCGAATCGTCGAAGAAACTTATGTGCATCAATACGCATAAAGGGCTGTTCATTTACAACAGGTGTCCTTTCGGAATGCGTTCGGCTGCAGCCATATTTCAGAGAAACATGGAGAGTTTACTGAAGTCCGTCCCTAGAAGTGTGGTTTTCCAAGACGACATTCTGGTCACAGGTCGTGACGCTGCACAATCTGGAAGAGGTTCCTCGTCGTCTGGACAAAATGGGGCTCGGGCTGAAACGTTTAAAGTGCGTCCTTGTGGCACTGGAAGCTGAATTCCTGGGAAGGAAGATTGCTGCAGACAGCATCAGGCCTAAGGACTCAAAAACAGAGACCATCAAAAATGCACCCAGACCCCAGAATGTGACAGAGCTGCGTTCGTTCCTTGGTCTTCTCAACTACTTCGGTAATTTCTTACCTAAACTGCACATGCTGCTCAGAAAAGGCGACAACTGGGTTTGGGGTGTATCTCAAGTCAAGGTCTTCGAGAATGCTAGAAATCTGCTGTGTTCCAACAAATTGCTGGTACATTATGACCCGTGCAAGCGTTTAATATTGGCCTGTGACGCTTCATCACATGGGGTTGGTTGCGTGCTCCAACAATCCAATGAGTCAGGCAAAATACAACCCGATGGGTATGCGTCAAGAAACATGTCTAAAGCGGAAAGAGCCTACGGCATGGTAGAGAAAGAAACCTTAGCCTGCGTATATGGGGTTAAAAAGATGCACCAGTATCTGTTTGGGCTTCGTTCACAAGCCGCTCAAAGCATAGAGGTATCAATAGCAATGTGTCGTCCTGCATCCAGAGGTAGGTGCTGACATTATCTGCCTATGATTATGTCATTCGCCATAGACCTGGCACCGAGAATTGTGCCGATGCATTGAGCCGTTTACCATTGCCCATGCCGGAGGTGGAAACGCCACAGCCCGCAGACCTACTGTTGGTCATGGATGCCTTTGAGAATGAAGGGTCGCCTGTCACTGCTCAACAAGTTAGGACCTGGACCAGCCAGGATCCGATCTTATCGGTTGTAAAACGTTGTGTCCTTAGTGACGATTGGTCGGCCATTCCCAGGGAAGTGTATGATGAGACCAAACCTTATAACTGTCGCAAAGGCGAACTATCCATTCAATCTGATTGTTTGCTATGGGGTAATCGTGTTGTTGTGCCCAAGAAAGGCAGGGAGAGATTTGTACGGGATTTACACAGTACCCATCCCGGTATTGTGATGATGAAGGCCATTGCCAGGTCTCACGTTTGGTGGCCTGGCATTGACTCTGATTTGGAATCATGTGTGCATCAGTGCAACACTTGCATGCAGTTAAGCAATGCACCAGTGAAATCTCCACTAAGTCTGTGGTCGTGGCCATCCAAACCATGGTCGAGGATCCACATCGACTATGCGAGTCCTTTCCTGGGCAAAATATTTTTGGTGGTGGTGGATGTGTACTCCAAATGGATAGGATGTGTGATCATGTCATCCAGCACATCCACAGCCACCATTGAGAGCCTTTGTGCCATGTTCGCCACTCATGGTCTGCCCGACATCGTTGTGAGCGACAACGGATCGTGCTTCACGGGTTTGGAGTTTCAAGAGTTTATGGGACTCAATGGTATCAAGCACGTAATGTCAGCACCATTCAAACCCACGTCCAATGGTCAAGCGGAACGGGCCGTCCAAACCATCAAGCAGAGCCTGAAACGCATAACTCACGGTTCTTTGCAGACTCACTTGTCACACATACTGCTTAGTTACAGGACGAGACCCCACACACTTACCGGGGTGCCCCCGCTGAACTGTTGATGAAGAGAGGTCTCAAGACCAGGGTCTTGCTTGTCCACCCTGATCTTAACGATCACGTCAAAAACAGACGTCAACATCAGCAGTGGTATCATGATCGCACTGCCGTGTCATGCAACATCTCTATTAATGATCCTGTGTGTGTGCTAAATTATGGTCAAGGCCCCAAGTGGGTCACTGGCACTGTTACAGCCAAGGAGGGTACCAGGGTGCTTATTGTCAGGCTCACTAATGGGCAACCATGCAGGAGGCACATTGATCAGACGAAATTGCGGCACACAGACGAACCGGAACAGCTGGAAGAAGACACCATCAATGACAACCGATTCATATTCAGCCATCAGAAGACCCTGCTGTTGTCAATGAATCTGGACCCTCAATCCCCGACATGGACACTGCCACTCCCATTAGATCGGCTACCCAGCCTCAAGTCATGAATGACTCGGAAAGTGCACCCAGATCTGGAATTGAACTGAGACGATCAACTAGGGAGCGGAAAGCCCCGGACCGTCTCAATTTGTAAATAGGAGTGGAATGATGTAATGTATGTATGCCTGGGTTTACCTGCCACCAGGGGGAGCGACCGTCAGAGGTCATTGGGCCACCGACACACACGTGCAGCCCTTGTATATAAAGAAAGCCTCCATGTTTAATCCTCACTTTGAGAGCTAATAAAGTAGAGTCAGGTCGCACCTGATTGAGTTCATGGCACTAAGCCTATTGAGTTATTGCATACGCAACAATTCTCTTCAACCGCTTCCTGTGGTAGCGAGTTCCACATTCTCACCACTCTCTTGTTAAAGAAGTTTCTTCTGAATTCCCTATTGGATTTCTTGGTGACTATCTTATATTGATGACCTCTAGTTATGCTCTTCCCCACAAATGGAAACATTCTCTTTGTATCCACTCTATCAAAACCTTTCATAATTTTAAAGACCTCTATTAGGTCACCCCTCAGCCTTCTTTTTCCAGTGAAAGGAGACCCAGACTGTTCATCCTTTCCCAATGGGTTTTCCCTCGCATTTCTGGCATCATCCTTGGAAACCTTCTCTGCACCCTCTCCAGTGCCTCTATGTCTTTTTTTATAATATGGCGAGCAGAACTGTACGCAGTGCTCCAAGTGTGGTCTAACCTAAAATGGTGGCATTTAGGCATGGGGCTCAGCATCTCACAACAGAGAGACAGGACTCAGCGAGCTTGTAAGATTATGCTGCTAAATCAAGTGCTAGAAATTGCCCCCCCCCCCCCCCCCACCTCACCCAGTGAGAGGGAGAAAATTCAGCTATGGTTCTCAGAGGGGAGATGAGGAGAATATTTTTTAACACAGCGCGTTGTTATGATCTGGAATGTGCTGCTTGAAAAGGTGGTGTAAGCAGATTCCATAGTGATTTTCAAAAGGGAAACTGGATAACCATTTGCAGGGCTATGGGGAGAGAACAGGGCAAAGTGGGTCTAATTGGATAGTCCTTTCAAAGATAGATAGATT
This sequence comes from Pristiophorus japonicus, assembly GCF_044704955.1. Lineage (NCBI taxonomy): Eukaryota > Metazoa > Chordata > Chondrichthyes > Pristiophoridae > Pristiophorus > Pristiophorus japonicus. The sequence goes on along the minus strand of NC_091996.1, from coordinate 11,421,725 downwards.
TTTGAACTATAGAGGAGTCAAGGATTATGGCGAACAGGTAGGAAAGTGGAGTTGAGGCCAGGATCAGATCAGCCATGATCTTATTGACTGGTGGAGCAGGCTCGAGGGGCCAAATGGCCGACTCCTGCTCCTATTCGTTAAAGAGCTGGCACAGCCATGATGGGCCAAATGGCCTCCTTCTGCACTGTCAGATTCCATATGGTTCTTTGATGGGGTACTGTGATAATTGTGGGAAGTCCCACAAACTCAAGCCTCTGGAGCGAAACACCTATTGAAGCAAAACGAGGCAAATGTATGGGTATGTTTGATGTTTTTGTGTGTGAGTTAGGCAATGTTTTACGTGGTTACTGTGTATAAAACTGCATTTTTACCGCCATGCTCTCAGATTACCGACAAAAACAAAATGAGGATTTCATCGGATGGCCTCCTCCTTTACCGCTTGTTTTATGGGTGGCCCTTTGCTGGCTGGGGTGAGTCAATGCACCAGGAGGGATGGGTTTCCATGGGGACAATGGGGATCGCATTTCTGCTGGAGCTACCTGACCTCTTGCTGCAACATCGGCGGAAGATCGGCAGACGCCCCAGTGAGTCCGTTTACGCCGATTGTCCAAACCCAGAAAGCTCCTACAGCTTGAGGGGAGGAGAGAATTCCAAATCTACACTACCCTTTGTGCAGATAAAAGTGCTTCCTGATTTTGCCTCTGAATGTTCTGCGTCTAATTTTCAGATAATGTCCCTGCTTCCCCTCCTCCTCCTCCTCCATTCCCCCACCAGAGGAATACGTTTCTCGATATCTAGCCCACAGATAAGCAGATCATTTCTAAACACCTCGATCAGAACACCCCTTCCAATCTTCTATACTCAAGGGGAATACAAGGCAGATTTATGCAACCTCTCCTCATAATTTAACCCTCTCAGCCCCGGTACACATGGCAAGAAAGTCACTGCCCTACAAAATACCATGCCCATTAATTTATATGTTTCAAGTCATGATGGCAAATTGTTAAAAATATAGTTTTAAAAAAATGAAGCCATAATGAAAGTAACATTAAAGCAGTGTGCAATAAAATCTGTATTTTTAAATGCTGTTATATTCTCTGCCTCTCCCTCCCTCCCTGCCTGTCAGGAGTGCGCTCAATTATTTATTGATGGGTGATGATCCTGTTGCTGTTACCTAGACGCCTGAAGCCAGAGAAAGGTGTCAGGGATCTGCTCCAACTTCGCTAGAATTAATCATTGTACAGCAAAAAAAAAAATCCAATTTAAAGATTGACTTTTAACGCAATATCTGTGGCTGGTTTTAACCCGGAGAGGCTATAAGGCGGCAGGGGTCTAGTTTTGATTATTTTCTCCTTTTCGCTTGGTCTCCTGGCATGTTTCCTTGGAAAGTCTTCAATGCACGGCGCCTTTCTCAGCAATGAAGTTTGCTGAGCATCTGTCGGCGCACCTAACGCCGGAATGGAGGAAGCAGTACATCGAATACGAGGTGGGGGCTGAACACTCGTTATTGTTTCGCTTAAATTGTGGCTAAACCAGACCGTGCCGTCGTAGTCAAGGCGAACCTCGTTTATTATTTCGTTGTGTCAGTGAAAGTGAGAGGTGGAACTGAAGAAATCCACTCGTAGAAATTGACCCACACCTCAAACGTTGGGCAGGGCAATGTGGAGGGTTAGTGTGTGTTGGCGACCTGTTAACTAATCTGTGTTATATTCAGACTTTTAACATAAATCGTAACTTTATTCTTATTTTTACTCCCATCGACGATTTCTTAAGAGCTTGGTCAAACTCTGTCAGATTTAATTATATCTTTAAAAAAAAAATCATCATTAAATTATTTTTTGTGTGTATATGTGGGATTGCATAGTCAATTGCCTGGAGCTTAGCAGTAAGAGCTGACATTCGGGGCAAGTGTTGAAGATGATGCATTAGGGAGAATGAGTGAAGATGCGAGCAGCTCTGTTGTTTTCCGGTCAGAAGGTTGTCCCAATTCCAGGACACCAGCGCATAATCTAAGCTAACGCTCCAGTGCAATGAGGTGCTGCTTTGTTAAGAGGTCCTGTTCCTCAGGGAGGCTCAGCCAGGTCTCATTCTGTCGGGGTAGACTTTAAAGCTCCCCATGGTATTGAGCAGATCAGATCAGGGTGTCCTGATAGATGAACTCAAGTCAATTCATCTCACTGCTGTTTGCTGTGTGCAAAATGGCGTCTGTGCTTGTTTGCAATAACAACAGCTGTTTGGAGGAAGAAGGGGGAGGACCAATGGCTGGACGGATGCCAGGCAGGTTAACAGTGCTCATCCGCCGAAACCCGGCACGGAACGAGGCCATTTCGGCCCATCCTGTCCGCGCCGGCCGACAAAGAGCTATCCAGCCTAATCCCACTTTCCAGCTCTTGGTCCGTAGCCCTGTAGGTTACGGCACTTCAAGTGCACATCCAAGTGCTTTTTAAATGTGATGAGTGTTTCTGCCTCTGCCACCCTTTCAGGCAGTGATTTCCAGACCCCCATCACCTCCACAACAGTGACTACACTCCAAAAGTACTTCATTGGCAGTAAAGCACTTTGAGACGCCCGGTGGTCATGAAAGATGCTATATAAATCCAAGTCTTTTCTTTCATTTCTGGGTGAAAACATTCCTCCTCAAATCCCCTCTAAACCTCCGGCCAATTATTTTAAATCTATGCCCCCTGGATGTTGACACCTCTGCTAAGGGAAACAGGTCCTTCCTATCCACTCTATCTAGGCCCCTCATAATTTTATACACCACAATCAGGTCTCCCCTCAGCCTCCTCTGTTCCAAAGAAAACAAACCCAGCCTATCCAATCTTTCCTCATCGCTAAAGTTCTCCAGTCCAGGCAACATCCTCGAGGCAGAGGTGCGCATTTGGCTCCCTTGAGCAGAGGGTGAGTGTGCGTGGAGGCTCCCTATTGCTAAAGGAAAGTGGCACAACAGACCAGATGGCACACATCAGACATGCGAAAGGCCTGACTGACTGACCGCGGTGCTGGATGCTTCCACAGGAGCACCCCCGATCACACGTCTGTCACGGTTTCCGCGGTACAGTCCCCGCCACTCACACGGTCCCCGCTTCTCCCAGACAGCCGCCTATACTGGGGAAATGGCACTAACCATAGGCGTCAGTTACAAAGGCACAGCTTAAACCATGTTAAATAGGCCAGCTAGTTCAGGCAGTTCAAGAAGCTGTTCCGGGGGGGAATCACCTTCCATCCGACCTTCCACCTGCAGTGTTGTTTTACTGCATTTTGTACGTCCCTGATTTTAATCTATCCACCACTGGCGGCCCTGCCTTCAGCTTCCTGGGCCCCAAGCTCTGGAACTCCCTCCCTAAACCTCTCTCTCCTCCTTTAAGACGCTTCTTAAATCCTACCTCTTTGACCAAGCTGCTAATCACCTGTCCGAATATCTCCTTATGTGGCTCAGTGTCAAATTTTGTATGTTAACGCGCCTTGGAAAGTTTTACTACCTTAAGGGTGCTATATAAATGCAAGTTGTTGTTGTTTATTTCAATCACCCCCTTATTAAGTGTTAATTCCTGAAACAACATTCTCAAGCCCGGCGGCAATAGTTCAGGAACTTTGAAATTGATCAGGGCAATCTGCAGGCAACAATCACCACACTCTAGCTGTTACTATAACAGAAGCTGATGATTATACAGACAAAGAAACAGATGTAAATTTAGCAAATTCCCATTTCATTTTATTATTTAAATCCATAAAATTTAATTTTTATTACACAGAATTTACAGCACAGGAATGGGTCATTCAGCCCAACCGGTCCATGTCGGTGTTTATGCTCCACACGAGCCTCCTCCCACCCTATCGGCATATCCTTCAATTCCTTTCTCCCTCATATACGTATCCAGCTTCCCCTTAAATGCATCTACTCTATTCGCCTCAACCATTCCCTGTGGTAACGAGTTCTACATTCTAACCGCTCTCTGGCTAAAGAAGTTGAATTCCTTATTGGATTTATTAGTGACTATCTTATATTTATGGCCCCTAGTTTAGGATTCCCCACAAGTGGAAACATCTCTACATCTACCCTATCAAACCCCTTCATAATTTTAAAGACCTCTGTTCGGTCACTCCTCAACCTTTGCTTTTCCTGAGAAAAGAGGCCCAGCCTGTTCAGGAGAGGTACAACCTCTCCTTTCTGGTAACATCCTTGTAAATCTTTCCTGCATCGTCTCCAGTGCCTCTATATCTTTTTTTTGTAATATGGAGACCAGAACTGTAAGCGGCACTCCAAGTGTGGTCCAACCAATGTTCTATATAAGTTTAAAATAGAAATAGAACATGAAGGAAACAAGTCAGCAGGTCTGGCAGCATCTATAGAGAGAGAAGCAGAGTTAGCATTTTCAGGACCATGACCTTTCACTGGCACTCCTGTATAAGTGGTTCCGCTGAGTGGAATTATTTTTTGATGACAATAGGATGAAGAGGCAGCAGCAATTCAAATTTTTCTGTTTGTGACTTTCCCATTTTTAAGGACACTAATAGGGACTCCGATGGACAAACCATCCATCACATAAGAACATAAGAATTAGGAGCAGGAGTAGGCCATTCGGCCCCTCGAGCCTGCTCCGCCATTCAATAAAATCATGGCTGATCTTCTACCTCAACTCCACTTTCCTGCGCTCTCCCCATATCCCTTGATTCCCTTAATATCCAAAAACCTATCTATCTCTGTCTTGAATATACTCAAAGACTGAGCCTCCACAGCCCTCTGGGGCAGAGAATTCCAAAGATTCACCATCCTCTGAGTGAAGAAATTTCTCCTCATCTCAGTCCTAAATGGCCAACCCCTTATTCTGAGACTGTGACCCCTGGTTCTAGACTCCCCAACCAGGGGGAAACATCCTCCCTGCATCTACCCTGTCAAGCCCTGTAAGAATTTTGTATGTTTCAATGAGGCCTAGTCTACTCAGTCTCTCCTCAGAGGACAATTCCCTCCATCCCAGGAATCAATCTGGTGAGCCTTTGTTGCATTCCCTTTATGGCAAGTATATATTTCCTTAGGTAAGGAGACCAAAACTGTACACAATACTCCACATTGGCACGAACGTGCCCGTTATGTGCAGTCGGGACTGTAGTGCATGACAGAAGGCATGCCAGGGTGATCAGCAGCCAGCATAGCCTGCTTAGCTACGACCACCAAGATGCCATCTACCATAACTGCAGGCTGTGCCACCTACCTCTAGGTGATTGTCTTCACCAGGCCAACGGGTGAGCGGCTGTGCCACTGGCTGTAAGGGCCTCTGCGGCTAATATGGTCGACACAAACATGGTGACAGTGCCAGTTAGCTGTAAGCAGAATTGCACCAGGCCTGACTCCAGGTATGTTAAAATTATGATGTGTGGGGCAAAAAGTAACATTCCCGCCACACAAGTGCCAGGCCATGACTATCTCCAATAAGCAAGAGTCTAACCACCGCCCCATGGTATTCAACGGCATTACCATCGCCGAATCCCCCACCTTCAACATCCTGGGGGTCACCATTGGCCAGAAACTTAACTGGACCAGCCACATAAATACTGTGGCAACAAGAGCAGGTCAGAGGCTGGGTATTGTGTGGTGAGTGTCTCATCTCCTGACTCCCCAAAGCCTTTCCACCATCTACAAGGCACAAGTCAGGAGTGTGATGGAATACTCTACACTTGCCTGGATGAGTGCAGCTCCAACAACACTCAAGAAGCTCAACACCATCCAGGATAAAGCAGCCCGCTTGATCAGCACCCCATCCACCACCTTAAACACTCACTCCCTCCACCGTGCACCGCGGACTGTGGCTGCAATGTCTACCATCTACAAGATGCACTGCAACAACTTGCCACGGCTTCTTCGGTAGCACTTCCCAAACCCACGGCCACCACCGCCGAGAAGGACAAGTGCATGGGAGTACCACCACCTGCAAATTCCCCTCCAAATGTATCTATGCTATTTGCCTCAACTATTCCCGACAGTAGCGAGTTCCACATTCCCACCACTCTCTGGGTAAAGAAGTTTCTCCTAAATTCACTATTGGATTTATTAGTGACTTATATTCATAGCCCCTCGTTCTGGTCAACCCCTGCAAGTGGAAACATCTTCTCTACACCGACCCTATCGAACCCTTTCATCGTCTTAAACAACAACAACAACTTGTATTTATATAGCACCTTTAACATATTAAAATGTCCCAAGGCGCTTCACAGGAGTATCTTGTGATAAAAATTCGACACCGAGCCACATAAGTAGAAATTAGCGCAGGTGACCAAAAGCTTGGTCAAAGAGGTGTGTTTTTAAGGAGCATCTTGAAGGAGGAAAGAGAGGTAGAGAGGCAGAGAGGTTTAGGGAGGAAGTTCCAGAGCTTGGGGCTTAGGCAACAGAAGGCACGGCCACCAAAGGATGAGCGATTACAATCAGGGATGCTCAGGAGGGCAGAATTAGAGGAATGCAGACACCTCGGGAGGATGGGGGGGGCGGGGGTTGTGGGGCTGGAGGAGATTACAGAGATAGGGAGGGACGAGGCCATGGAGGGATTTGAAAATAAGGATGAGAATTTTGAAATCGAGGTGTTGCTTAACCGGAAGCCAATGTAGGTCAGTGAGCACAGGGGTGATGGGTGAGCGGGACTTGTTGCAAGTTAGGACACGGGCAGCCGAGTTTTGGATCTCTCTATTAGCTCACCTCTCAGCCTTTGCTTTTCTAGAGAACGGAGCCCCAGCCTGTTATTTAGGGATACATCGATGCCTCACAAACATTGTCCCTTTTATTGAAACAATTGTTTTCAAGTACATGTTTTCGACTTTTTAAAGAATCTTTTACAATGAAATGGATTGTAGACACACCAGGGTGTAGCCAGCCACTTTAAGCCGGTGTCCGGGTGGCAGATGTGTGTGTAAAACACAAGGACACTCTCTCCGTTCTGTTTATCATTGTGTGTAATGACCATTGACGAAAATATTTGTATTAGATTTTTTTTTGCACATGCTCTCTTCCATGATACTGTCTTCCGTGGTGACCTTGCATGAATCCAAGGACTAATGCTGGGCTGGCAAGCAGCCGTGGAGTTTGTCAGGGCCTGGGCCTCCTGCGATGATAGAAGCATGGATTGATTTCATAGGGAGGTTCCACAAGATCGATTTAGACGAAAATAGCCTTTTAGCCCATTTGATCTCATCCTTCAAGAATACCACCAGCATCGACCTCCTAATAGCTATTTCGCATGTTCGCCTGCATCAGCAAACAGGGCCTCAGTTTCGCATCTCATTCAAAGGGAAGGTCCCAAGACACAGCAGTGATACGTCAGCCAAGATTCCACCATCTACAAGGCACAAGTCGGGAGTGTGATGGAATACTCTCCACTTGCCTGGATGAGTGCAGCTCCAACAACACTCAAGATGCTCAACACCATCCAGGACAAAGCAGCCCGCTTGATCGGCATGCTACCCACCACCTTCAACACTCACTCCTTCCACCACCGGCGCCCCCTGGCTGCAGTGTGTACCATCTACAAGAGGCACTGCAGCAACTCGCCAAGGCTTCTTCGGCAGCACCTCCCAAACCCGCCACCTTTACCACCTAGAAGGACAAGTGCAGCAGGCACATGGGAACACCGCCGCCTGCAAGTTCCCCTCCAAGTCACACACCATCCTGACTTGGAAGTATATCAGCCGTTCCTTCATCGTCGCTGGATCAACATCCTGGAACTCCTTCCCTAACAGCACTGTGGGAGCACCTTCACCACACGGACTGCATCGGTTCAAGAAGGAGGCTCACCACCACCTGCTCATGGGCAATTAGAAATGGGCGATAAATGCCAGCCTTGCCAGCGATGCCCACATCCCATAACGAATAAGAAAAATAAAGATTATGCAATTGGGTCCCAGTGAGTTTGAACCCTCAAACGTCTGGCGAATTCTACTCACTAGGTCAACCTAACGCTAATCATAGGGTGACGTCCAAGGAGGTTAGGCCAGCATCCTCCGGCTGACAGGAGAATATTCATCATTAGAAATGGGAAGGCACTACAGCAACTGAGAGATCAGAGAATCTTACAGCACAGAAGGAGGCACAAAAGACGGCACCTCCGACAGTGGAGCACTCCCTCAGCGCTGCACTGGAGTGCCGGCCTAGATTTTTGTGGGGCTTGAGCAACCAACCAATACAATAGCAAAATACTGCGGATGCTGGAAATCTGAGCTAAACAACAGACAATGCTGGATAATACTCAGCAGGTCAGGCAGCATCTGCGGAGAGAGAAACAGAGTCAATGTTTCAGGTCGATGACCCTTCGTCAGAACCTTCTGACTCAGAGGCAAGAGTGCTGCCCACTGAGCCGGAGCTGACACACAGGGCAATGCTGCCTTATTTCTTCCCTATTCCAGGTTAGATCTCCCAAAACAGTTTATAAAGCCCCGTGCACTCTGACTGTAGCATCCGACATCATCAGCAGCATGGAACGAAAAGAAAGACTTGCATTTCTATAGCACCTTTCATGACCACAGGACGTCTCAAAACGGCTTTACAACCCATGAAGTACTTTTGGAGTGTAGTCACTCACAGTTGTAATTTATATTTTTAATTGTTTTTTAATGTAGGAAACGCGGCAGCCAATTTGTGCACATGCAAGCTCCCACAAATGGCAATGTGATATTGAACAGATAATCTGTTTTAGTGATGTTGATTGAGGGATAAATATTGGGCCCCGGACACTGGGGATAACCTCCTCTGCTCTTCTTCGAAATAGTGCCGCGGGATATTATACGTCCACCTGAGAGGGCAGACGGTTTAACTCACTGGGGCCCCGAGTGCATAATCTTTATTTTTCTTATTCGTTCCGGGATGTGGGCATCGCTGGTAAGGCCTCGGTTTAATGTCTCAGCCGAAAGACGGCACCCTCCGACAGTGCAGCGCTTCCTCAGCACTACACTGGGAGAGTCAGCCTGGATTTTCGTGCTCAAGCCCCCAGAGTGGGACTCGAACCCGCAACCTTCGGCATCACAAGGACCTACGCGCAGAACATGCTGCCAGTTTAGTGCAGTTATACTGATGTTCTTCCACCAGTGAGACATGATGAACTGCATCACTCTTAAGGTAGAAACCAGCAGTATAACTAAGGGTTGGGGTGGCCTTAAGTGCCCCCTGCCCTCCCTCCGCCCCATTCCACCCACGCCATGGTCTGGCATGATACTGTGTGGCTATATTTTTATGCTGTATATTTTTCTATTGAACAGGCTCTGAAGAAGATACTGCACATGGCCCAGCACCAGGCCCCAACACCAGAAGGTAAGATGCGATTGGGGCTATTATGGGATGGAACCGCAGCAGCCCCCATCACAGATGCAGCTTCCGCTAACCTGAATAGAGTATCCTGACTCGCACCTGGCATTGCGCCAACCTCTACTCACAGTCCGTAACCAGGGCATTAATATTTAACGCTGAAATATGATTTAATTTATAATGAAAGAGGCTTTAGCTTCAAGCTGGTTCCAAATCTGAAACAGATGCTGTAGTGTTTAATATGATTGAAAAGTTTTTTTTTCACCAAATATTTATGGCACAGGACTGCACAACACACTTTGAGAGATGTTTGGGGCCTAAGCTCTGAAATTCTCCATCTAAATTTTTTTTTTAAATTTCAAAATATACTTTATTCATATAAAAATTTGTACAGTCCATTCAAAAGCAGTTCAGTCCATTTGGCTGCGGTCAGCAATCCCATACACTACATTTGGGTACTGACGGCAGTTCCGTCCGATACATTTCCCTGCTTTTCAGTTCAAGTACAATTCGATACAATACGGGATACATTGTAGTACATTCAACAAGTTACATTACATGTGTCACTATACAGTACACGGAATGGGTGACGGTGCATTTACATTTTTCTTTTCGACGTGCATTACGAAACAGACCTTGCATTGTACATGGCACTACATAGGTGTTTACTGATCATGGTGCTCCATGTACACAAAAAAAAGTTACAAGTACGGCCCGAGGGGAGTTTTGTACTGATTCCTGCCCCCGGGTTTACAGTGGCAGAAGGGCTTTAAACTGTGGCCCTTCCCCACCGTGCCTTTGCGGAGACTGCACCAATTTTAAGTGCGTCCCTCATCACGTAATCCTGGATCTTGGATTGCGCCAGTCTGCAACACGCAGACGTGGACATCTCCTTGCTCTGGAAGACCAGCAAGTTTCAGCAAGACCAAAGAGCGTCTTTGACTGAGTTGATGGCCCTCCAGCAGCAGGTGATGTCTGTCTCGGCGTGTGTCCCTGGGAACAGCCCGTAGAGCACAGAGTCCTGTGTTACGGAGCTGCTCGGGATGAACCCCGACAGCAACCACTGCATCTCTTTCCAAACCTGCGTTGCAAAGGGGCAGTCCTGAAGGAGATGGGTGACAGTCTCGTCCACCCCACAGCCGACTCGGGGGCACCGTGCCGTGTTGATGATACGTCGGCTGTGCATGAACGCTCTGACGGGTAAGGCCTTCCTCAACGCCAACCAAGCTACATCTTGGTGCTTGTGTGTGAGCTTTGGCGATGAGACATTCTGCCAAACGAGTTCGACAGTCTGCTCAGGGAACCACCCGACAGGGTCCACCCTCTCCTTCTTTCGGAGGGCGTCCAGGACCTTACGTGCTGACCACTGTTTTATGGCCTTGTGGTCAAAGGGGTTTGTTGTGAAAAACTTTTCCACGAAGGACAGGTGGACAGGCATGGTCCAGCTGGTGGGGGCGTTTCGCAGCAGCATGGCCAGGCCCATCCTTCGCAACACCGGGGACAGGTAGAACCTCAGCACGTAGTGACACTTGGTGTTTGTGTACCGGGGGGTCTGTGCACAGCTTGATGCAGCCGCACACAAAGGTGGCCATCAGGATGAGGGCCACGTTCGGAACGTCCTTTCCTCCACTGTCCAGAGATTGGTACATTGTGTCTCTGCGGACACGGTCCATTTTGGACCTCCAGACAAAGTGGAAGACGGCCCGGGTGACTGCCGCGGCACAGGAGCGAGAGATGGGCCAGACCTGTGCCACGTGCAGCAACCCCGAGAGCACCTCACTCCTGATGACCAGGTTCTTTCCTGCCAATGGAGAGGAAGCGCAGCTTCCACCATCCCAATTTTTGCTTCTCTTTGGCGATACGTTCTTCCCAGTTTTTGGCGCACGCCCCGTCCGCTCCGAACCATATTCCCAACACCTTCATCTAAACTTCTCCACCTCTCCTGTCCTTTAAGATCCTCCTTATAACCTGCCCTTTTTCATCAAATGTTTGGTCACCTCTTCGAATGTGTCCCTTCTTTGGCTCGGTGTCCAATTTGTGTCCGATTGTGTTCTTGGGAAACGCCTACATTAAAGGTGTTCTAGAAATGCAAGTTGTTTTTGTGAAAGGGGTAATATAAACGATAGTTGCTGTTGTGCTTACCTTGACTTTCAATCATGTTGATAAAATATGGGTCAGTGATGAATAATTAATCTTCTGACTGTGTTCCCATCAGGCAATGGTGGTGCTGGAGGATTTAATTAATAATCACGTTGTATTCGGGTTGAAATATGAAATCATTCTTTCACATCAATAATTTAACACGGCCAAATGATGTCCCACATTTTGCAAACTCACTTTCAAACTCACCTGTACACAACTGCGGAAATGGTATTTAAAAGCCCACTATGTTTTGTGAGAGGCGCGAGTTCGGGGCCAGAAGAGGCGTGGGCCCAGGGGCAACATGGGCCAGCAGAGCAGGTCTCCAGTCATCTTGGTTAATCCTTGCCACTGGACCAAGACCTGGCTCTGTCAAGCCCGTGTGGTGACTGGTGTCTTCCACCCTTCAGGATGTAGTTCAAGAACTGGAATATTAGGTCCTTCATTGAAACAGCTGTGAACTCATCCTTTTTTGGTGTGAAAGCAAGTCATCCTCGATTCAAGGGACTGCCTATGATGATAATGATGAGGTGTTGTGTCAGTATGAGCACACCTGTAGGAGTGTTTGGTGCAAGCAGTATTTATTAAAATGAAACTGAAACATTAAAGCTTAGCACCAGACAAGAGCCTGGATGATCTTTCTATAAAGAACTGCTGGAAGGACATACTTATTTCAAGAAAATTAAACCCATGGAATTGCCTTATCGAGATTTTATTGTCTTAAATAGTGCGCAAAACACTTACAGCACCTCCCAGACCCATGACCTCTACCACCTAGAAGGATAAAGGCAGCAGGCGCATGGGAACACCACCAAATCCAGGTTTCCCTCCAAGTCACACACCTTCCCGACTTGGAAATATATCGGCCGTTCCTTCATCGTCGCCTGGGCAAAATCCTGGAACTCCCTCCCTAACGGCACTGTGGGAGTACCTTCACCACACGAACTGCAGCGGTTCAAGGCGGCGGTTTCTCAAGGGGCAATTGGGGAAGGGCAATAAATGCCGGCCTTGCCAGCAACATCCACATATGGAGAATTTTTTTTTTTTTTAACCTTGACAAAATGACACACCATCATTTTACGTTAATGTTTTTGCAGTGGTTCTGCAGCATTCAGTGGGTCACCCTGTTGAATGTGGGTCTTTAGATGGCAGCAGTAAGCTACCTGGGATGTAGCTGATGACGTCTTTCAAAACTTTGATGGTGTTTTTTAAGATCTATCTGTTTTCTTTGGTGTCTGTCCAGTCCAGCAAGTGAGAAGAGGTCCAATTCCAACCCCTTCAAATATATCACTGGATCCTGAAACAGGTTTGGTGACAGGTTGTAGCTCTGTTGCAAATAACACGTTGAAGTTAAAAGGGAAATAAAGCCACAACAGAAGCTGGGAGTTTACAGCACAGAAGGAGGCCATTGGGCCCATTGTGTATGCGTGTGTGGAACTATAGCTTAGAAGAATGAGGGGTGCCCTTATTGAAACGTACAAGATTCTGAGGGGGCTTGATAGGGTAGATGTTGAGAGGATGTTTCCCCTCTTGGGGGAATGTAGAACTAGGGGGCATAGTTTCAGAATAAGGGGTTGCCCATTTAAAACAGAGATGAGGAGGAATTTCTTCTCTGAGGGTCGTGAATCTTTGGAATTCTCTACCACAGAGAGCTGTGGAGGCTGAGCCATTGAATATATTTAAGGTGGAAATAGAAAGCATTTTGAACTACAGGGGAGTCAAGGGTTATGGGGAACGGGCAGAAATGTGGAGTTGAGGCCAAGATCAGATCTTATTGAATGGCGGAGCAGGCTCGAGGGGCCAAATGGCCTACTCCTGCTCCTATTTCGTATGTTCTTATGTTCTATATGTTCTCAAAATACGATAAGGAAAACTGTGGAATTTAAAAAGAAGCTGTTTCAAACTTTGGGTCAGAGAGCATTAAGTTTACATCAAATAAAGATACTACAGTGTAAGGCCTTCGAGCAAATTTACCCGACCAGATGATCACTACAACTGGACAATCAGGCCCACTTGGCCAAGGGAGCAGCGAGGCTTGGGGATTTGGGAGGCCTAAGAGAGCAGAGACTGCAGGGTTGTGAGGTTATGGGACCACCGCCAATCACATCGTCTCCCCTTTCAGCATTCCAAAGGAACTATTCCCTCTGCAACACCCTGGACCACCCCTCAATCACCCCCATCACTCCCCCCCCCCTTCCCACGGCACCTTCTCGTGCAAACGCAGGAGATGCTACACTTGCCCTTTTACCTCCTCCCTCCAGGACCCCAAACACTCCTTCCAGGTGAGACCTAGGGAGTAGTCAGTCTATTTAAAAAAGGAGGCAGACAAAAAGCAGAAAACTATAGCCTAACAACCATTGTTGGGAAAATGCTGGAGTCCATTATTAAGGAAGCAGTAGCGGGACATTTGGAAAAGCATGATTCAATCAAGCAAAGTCAGCATGGTTTTATGAAAGGGAAATCACGTTTGACAAATTTGCTGGAGTTCTTTGAGGATGTAACGAACAGGGTAGATAAGGGGGAACCCAGTGGATGTGGTGTATTTGGATTTCCAGTAGGCATTTGACAAGGTGCCACATAAGAGGTTACTGCACAAGATAAAGGCTCACAGGGTTGGGGGTAATATATTAGCATGGATAGAGGATTGGCTAACTAACAAAAAACAGAGAGTCAGGATAATTTTCCGGTTGGGAAACAGTGACTAGTGGGGTGCTGCAGGGATCGGTGCTGGGGTCTCAACTATTTACAAGCTATATTAATGACTTGGATGAAAGGACCGAGTGTAATGTAGCCAAGTTTGCTGATGATACAAAGCTGGGTGGGAAAGCAAATTGTGAGGAGGATACAAAAAATCTGCAAAGGGATATAGACAGGCTAAGTGAGTGGGCAAAAATTTGGCAGCTGGAGTATAATGTGGGAAAATGTGAGGTTATCCACTTTGGCAGAAAAAATAAAAAAGCAAATTATTATTTAAATGGAATAAAAATAACAAAATGCTACAGTACAGAGGGACCTGGGGGTCCTTGTGCATGAAACACAAAAGGTTAGTATGCAGGTACAGCAAGTGATCAGAAAGGCAAATGGAATGTTGGCCTTTATTGCAAGGGGGATAGAGTATAAAAGCTGAGAAGTCCTGCTACAACTGTACAGGGTATTGGTGAGCCCACATTCGGAGTACTGCATACAGTTTTGGTCTCCGTATTTAAGGAAGGATATGCTTGCATTGGAGGCTGTTCAGAGAAGGTTCACTAGATTGATTCCGGAGTTGAGGGGGTTGAAAGATAGGTTAAGTTGGTTGGGCCTATACACATTGGAGTTCAGAAGAATGAGAGGTGATCTTATCGAAACATATAAAATAATGAGGGGGCTTGACAAGGTGGGTGCAGAGAGGGTAACTCCACTCATAGGGGAAAATAAAACTAGGGGACATAGTTTATGAATAAGGGGTCGCCCATTTAAAACTGAGATGAGGAGGAATTTCTTCTCTCAGAGGGTTGTAAACCTGTGGAATTCTCTGCCCCGGAGAGCTGTGGAGGCTGGGTCATTGGATATATTTAAGGCGGAGATAGACAGATTTTTGAGCGATAAGGGAATAAAAGGTTATGGGGAGCGGGCAGGGAAGTGGAGCTGAGTCCATGATCAGATCGGCCATGATCTTATTAAATGGCAGAGCAGGCTCGAGTGGCCAAATGACCAACTTCTGCTCCTATTTCTTATGTTCTCTCATGTCCTTATTAAAATTACCACAATATAATTTTAAAACAGAGTTGGACAGGTACTCGAGAATGAGCAACCTGCAGGGTTATGGACAAAAAGTGAGGATGTGGGACTGAGCACCACTGATCTTTCAAAGTGCCAGCATGGGCCCACTCTCACACTCAAAGGGAAGCGAGATAAGCACATGAGGGAGAAAGGAATAGAACGATATGCTGAGAGGGTGAGATGAAGAAGAATGGGAAGAGGCTCGTATGGAGCATAACCGCCAGCATGGAACAGTTGGACTGAATGGCCTGTTTCTGTGCTGTAAATAATATGTAATTCTGCGTAACAGTGTTTCCTGTGAATTCATAACCGTGAACAAAGATCACAACACATTCAAAGCCAGTTCTGATTTCCCAATTGAATGCACATGAATTCAGCCGAATAAATCAGCCTGAAAATCTCTGGGCTACTCATTGATAATTTAAAATATACAGCCAGTTTCCAAATACTGTACTAGTGAAGGCACAAAGGTTTTCCCAAACTCTAACATTGCTCCCTTAAGTGACAGTACCACAGGTACAATATAAGTTGTTCACCAGACTGATTCCTGGGATGAGAGGATTGTCCTATGAGGAGAGATTGGGATGACTAGGTCTATACTCGCTTGAGTTTAGAAGAATGAGAAGTGATCTCATTGATACATGAGAAAATTCTTACAGGGCTTGACAGGGTAGATGCAGAGAGGATGTTTCCCCTGGTTGGGGAGTCTAGAACCAGGGGTCAGAGTCTCAGAATAAGGGGTCGGCCATTTAGGACTGAGATGAGGAGAAATTTCTTCACTCAGAGGGTGGTGAGTCTTTGGAATTCTCTACCCCAGAGGGCTGTGGAGGTTTAGTCGTTAAGCATATTCAAGACAGATTCAATAGATTGTTAATATGGGGACAGTGCAGGAAAGTGGAGTTGAGGTAGATGATCAGCCATGATCTCATTGAATGCTGGAGCAGGCTCGATGGCCTCTTCCTGCTCATATTTGTTATTTTCTTAGGACTTATTAAGTAGAAAGGTTCCAAAATTTGAAGAACATTCATCTTTAGGAAATGTAAATCTGTTAAATTATACAGAAACCATTAGTTGATTGATTGCGTTATCATTATCGTTAACTTTCGCTGTGTCACACAAGCCTGACATTCCTTCTCTCACTGTGAACCGATTGGGACCTCTCGACATCTTAGGCTTGGCGTCCTCTGTTGTGTTACTTGATTCTTCAGTATCTCAGTTTCAAGACTGTCCCTTTCTACAGAAACATAAGTAGAGCCGCCAATCCCGGCAATCCCACCAATCCAGCCAATTGAGCCAATCCCTGCAATCCCATCAATCGAGCCAATCCCACCAATCCCACCAATCCCACTGTTTGCTATGCTGAAATCTTGTTCTTAAACTCCTGAAGGGGGTGAAATTGTCCCACGCCCTGTTTGGAGGCAGTAACCTTCCTGAGGCAGAGACATTTATCGCCCAGCTCGGAAGTTCCACCCTCAACGTGGAATTCGGCCCTTCCGACCCCTAAATGGAGGTGGAGCGCGATCGGAGGCGCTCAGTGTCCATAGAGGGGCGCTCTCGGGGCGGTGGAGCGGCGTTAAGTCCAGCGCCGTGCTCCGGAGCATAGAGTCCTGCCGGCAACGTCAGCGCCACATGGATGCTGTGCATAGTGCTGACATGGCAGAACGCTCCTTCCCTTGAATTAAAGGGGAGGGGCGCTGCGGTCTCTGCACTCCCTGGGCCACCAGGGGGCGCCCTCAACCGAGGCAGCAACCCAGCACCCATAACGGTGGGCGCTAATGGGGCTATAAAAAAGGGCAATTTCACATCTCTGTATTTCATTCTCCTTTCATTTATTAAACTGTGTTGAGCACTGTTCTAACCGATCAAGACAGACAAAGAGACAGACATAGGGAAAGAAAGAAAGACAGAAAGACAGACAAACAGACTTGCATTTCTACGTCGCCTTTAAGTTCTCAGGACGTCCCTAAGCACTTTACAGCCGATGAAGTACTTTTGCAATGTAGTCACTATTGTAATGTAGGAAGTGCGGCAGCCAATTTGTGCACAGCAAGGTCCAGAAACAGCAATAATTAATCAGCAGATAAGTGATCTGGGTCAAGGGACGAATATTGGCCAGGACACTGGGGAGAACTCCCCTGCTCTTCTTTGAATTAGTGCCGCAGGATCTTTTACGTCCACCTGAGCGGGCAGGCGGTCTAATGTCTCATCCGAAAGACGGCACCTCCGACAGTGCAGTACCCCCTCAGTTCGGCACTTGAAGTGTCAGCCTAGATTTTGTGCTCAAGTCTTTGCAGTGGGACGACCCACTGAGCCACGCCAACATCGCAAAATGTCAGTGTGTAACGCTGATGCCCATTAACTCTTCCATTTATGTAGTGTGATGAATGTCACTGGGTCACAAAGGGTCGTGGAAATCTGAAACACTCACTCGCAAAAAAGCTGTTGAGGCTGGGGGTCAATTGAAAATTTAATAACTGAGATCGATAGATTTTTGTTAGGCAAGGGTATTAAGGGTTACGGAACCAAGGCAGGTAAGTAAAGTTAAGATACAGATCAGCAAAGATCCAATTGAATGGGAGAACAGGCTCAAGGGACTGAATGGCCTACTCCTGTCCCTATATTCCTATGGTACACTTCAGCTCTCCTGTTTATGAAGTGTGATATCTGTAAGTGTGATAGATCTAAGTATAACACTGGTATGCGTCACATGCCTGTCTCAAGCCATTTGATCTTCTAATCTAGTTTCATTTCATTCATATTACACATCATGATAAAAAGAAAGAAAGACTTGCATTTATATAGCGCCTTTCATGACCTCAGGACGTCCCAAAGTGCTTTACCGCCAATGAAGCACTTTTGAGATGTAGTCACTGTTGTAATGATACAGACAAAGAAAATAATTGTACAGAAAACTAAGCTCTCCCAAATACCATATTATCAAGAAATTAGCCCCAGGACTTAAGATACTTCAGCATCCTTTTACCATTACCTGGTGGATAATTCTGGCAAAACATTATTTCCTCCTCACCCTCAATTCTCGCAATCCAACAACAACAACTTGTATTTATATAGCGCCTTTAACATAGTGAAACGTCCCAAGGCACTTCACAGCAGTGTTATGAGATAAACTGAGCCGCATAAGAAGAAATCCCTGAATTTTGGAATTTCAAATTCTACATCTCTCGGACAGGTACCAATATGTAACTTTAACCTGATTTTTTCATAAGGTTTGTGTGTAAAAATTCACTTTCTTATGGAGCATGTCAGTGCCTTGATTAAAAAGTTCAACAACAACAAAAACAACTTGTGTGTATATAGCGCCTTTAACGTAGTAAAACACCTCTAGGTGCTTCACGGGAATGTTGTCAAACAAAATTTGACACCGAGCCAACATAAGGAGAAATTAGGGCAGGTGACCAAAAGCTTGGTCAAAAAGGTAAGTTTTAAGGAACGTCTTAAAGGAGGAAAGAGAGGTGGAGAGGTTTAGACAGGGAATTCCAGAGCTTGGGGCCCAGGCAACAGAAGGCACGGCCACCGATGGTTGAGCGATTATAATCGGGGATGCTCAGGAGGGAAGAATTAGAGGAGCACAGACATCGCGGGATGTTGTGGGGCTGGAGGAGATTACAGAGATAGGGAAGGGCGAGGCCATGGAGGGATTTGAAAACAAGGATGAGAATTTTGAAAGCAAGATGTTGCTTAACCGGGAGCCAATGTAGGTGGGAGAGCACAGGGGTGATGGGTGAGCTGGACTTGGGGTGAGTTAGGACACGGGCAGTCGGGCTTTGGATGAGCTCAAGCTTACATAGGATAGATTGTCAGCCAGGTGTCAATTCAGTAGTCATACAATATTTTCGCACTCTCCTGAACCACGTTAACCATTTAATGTGATGGTGTTGTCAGCTTGACTGAGCATGCCTGAGAACCGTTTTTCAGTGCTTCTCCTTCATGTGTGCTGCATGCTGGTTGCCTCAGGCGCAGCCTATCACATCTGCACATACACCGGTGATCTCAGGATCATGTCACGTGATCTGTACCCACTGTACTGGTGTACTGATGAGACCACACCTAGAGTACTGTGTACAGTTTTGGTCTCCTTATTTAAGGAGGGACATATTTGCATTGGAGGCAGTTCAGAGAAGGTTCACGAGGTTGATTCCTGAGATGAAGGGATTGTCTTATGAAGAAAGGTTGAGCAGTTTGGGATTATACTCATTGGAGTTTAGAAGAATGCGAGGTGATCTTATTGAAACATATAAGATTCTGAGGGGGCTCGACAAAGTCGACGCAGAGAGGATGTTTACACTTGTGGGCGAATCTCGAACTAGGGGGCATAGTTTATGAATAAGGGGTCGCCCATTTAGAACTAAGATGAGGAGGAATTTCTTCTCTCAGAGGGTCGTGAATCTTTGGAATTCTCTGCCCCAGAGAGCTGTGGAGGCTGGGTCATTGAATATATTTAAGGTGGAGATAGATTTTTGAGTGATAAGGGAGTCAAGGGTTATGGGGAGCGGGCAGGGAAGTGGAGCTGAGTCCATGATCAGATCAGCCATGATCTTATTGAATGGCAGAGCAGGCTCGAGGGGCCAAATAGCCTACTCCTGCTCCTATTTCTTATGTTCTTATGTTCTCATATACAAGCAAGTCCTGCACTTTTTGGGTAGTTATCAAAAAGATCGGAAGGTGCCTGTAAATCTTTGCTGATAATCTTCATCTGCACGGTTCCCATGGAAATCCAACTCCATCATTACCCTGCTCCTGACAAAATGCCTAGAACACGACCTTGTCATCGCCTTGTCTTGTTCCGTCAGAGGGACAAGTACAAGGCATCGTGGCAACACCCTCGCTCCAAGCGCTGGCACCTGCTCGACTACATCATCGTCCGAGCCAGGGATTGCAAGGATGTGCGCATCACCCGCGCCATGACAGGAGCTGACGACTGCTGGACGGACCACCGCCTAATCCGATCCATCATCGACATCAACATAGCCCCAAAACAGCAAGAGCAACAGAAGCAATGCCGCAGAAAATTCAATGCTAGGGCACTCAAAGACCCAGCTAAGAGAGCCCTAAACAGCCAGCGCCTCAGTGCCAACCTGGCGACCCTTGATGACCCCGAGACGCAGAGTGCCCACAGCACTTGGTCTGCCCTCAAGGCCTTCATAATCAGCGCCTGCAAAGAGACGCTCGGTCACTCAACCAGGAAACACTAAGACTTGTTTGATGAGAACGACCAGGAGATCCAGGAGCTAATAAGCCGCAAGCGTAGGGCATTTCTGAACTTAAAGCAGCAACCCAACTCGGGAGCAGCAAAGCAGCTCTACAGGCGGTTGAGGGACGAAGTCCAACAAAAAACCCGCGACCTAAAGAAAAGATGGTGGGTGGAGAAAGCACAGGAGATCCAGCAGCTGGCTGACAACCACAACGTGCGAGGATTCTTCAGCGTAGTTAAGTCCACCTACGGCCCAAGCACCCACCTCATTGCTGGCCAAGAATGGGGAGGCACTCATTGAGGCAGTCAGGACATGCTGGAAGGAGCACTTAACCGAAACTCTGCCTTCGACACGAGTGTCCTCGACTCCATCCTGCAGCATGCTCCCTTCCACCACCTCAGCAAAACCCTAGCCCTGCATGAAGTAGAAAAGGCCATCCGCCAGCTTAAGAACAACAAGGCATCAGGAGCAGATGAGGCACTAAAGTATGGCGGAGAAGCACTATTGGCACGAATGCATGGCCTCATCTCTCTTATCTGGAAGGAGGAGAGCATGCCGGGAGATCTCAGACATGCCATAATCGTGACCATCTTTAAAAAAAGGGGACAAGTCCGACTGCGGCAACTACAGAGGAATCTCCCTGCTGTCGGCCACTGGGAAGGTCATCGCTAAAATCCTCCTCAACTGTCTTCTCCCTGTGGCTGAGGTGCTCCTCCCAGAGTCACAAAGCGGATTCCGTCCACTAAGGGGTACAATGGACATGATCTTCACCGCGCGACAATTGCAAGAATAGCACCAACCCTTGTACATGGCCTTCTTTGACCTCACAAAGGCCTTTGACACTGTCAACTGTGAGGGACTATGGAGCGTCCTCCTCCGTTTCGGATGCCCCCAGAAGTTTGCCACCGTCCTCCGCCTGCTCCACGACAACATGCAGCTGTAATCCTGACCAACGGATCCACCACAGACCCAATCCACTTCCGAACCAGGGTCAAACAGGGCTGTGTCATCGTACCAACGCTCTTCTCGAACTTCCTCGCTGCAATGCTCCATTTCACTCTCAACAAGCTCCCCACTGGAGTGGAACTAAACTATAGAACCAATGGGAACCTGTTCAACCTTCGTCGCTTCCAGGCTAGATCCAAGGTCGATCCACCTTCTGTCATCGAATTACAGTATGCAGACGACGCTTGCGTCTGCGCACATTCAGAGGCCGAACTCCAAGCCATCGTCATCATCTTCACTGAGGCGTACGAAAGCATGGGCCTTGCACTAAACATCCGTAAGACAAAGCTCCTCCACCAACCTGACCCCACCACATAGCACTGCCCGCCGGTCATCAAAATCCATGGCGCGGCCTTGGACAACGTGGATCATTTTCCATACCTTGAGAGCCTACTAACAGCAAGGGCAGACATCGATTACAAGGTCCAACACTGCCTCCAGTGTGCCAGTGCAGCCTTCGGTCGCCTGAGGAAGAAAGTGTTTGAAGACCAAGACCTCAAATCTGGCACCAAGCTTATGGTCTACAGGACAGTAGTGATACCCGCCCTCCTATATGGCTCAGAGATGTGGACCATATACAGTAGACACCTCAAAGTACTGGAGAAGTACCACCAGCGCTGCCTCCGCAAGATCCTGCAAACCCATTGGGAGGATAGACGCACCAACATCAGTGTTCTCGCTCAGGTCAACATCCCCAGCATCGAAGCACTGACCACACTCGACCAGCTCCGTTAGGCGGGCCACATCATCCACATGCCCGACATGAGACTCCCAAAGCAAGCGCTCTACTCGGAACTCCTATACGGCAAGCATGCCCCAGGTGGGCAGAGGAAACGTTTCAAGGACACCCTCAAAGCCTCCTTGATAAAATGTAACATCTCCACCGACAACCTGGGAGTCGCTGGCCCAAGACCGCCCTACATGGAGGAAGAGCATCCGGGAGGGCGTTGAGCACCTCGAGTTTCGTCGGTGAGAAAATGCAGAAACCAAATGCAGACAGCGGAAGGAGCATGCGACAAACCAGACTCTCCACCCACCCTTTCCTTCAATCACTTTCTGTCCCACCTGTGACAGAGATTGTAATTTCCATATTGGACTGTCCAGTCACTTGAGAACTCACTTTTAGAATGGAAGCAAGTCTTCTTCGATTTCGAGGGACTGCCTATGAAGATGATGGTCCCAGGGTCCCAGGCAGCCAGGGTCTAAAATACATTTCTGATTGTCCAGTATAGGCAAGGACAAAACCATCTACAAGGTGGTTAAGAAGGCACATGGACTGGTTGCCTTTATTAGCCAAGGCATAGAATACAAGAGCAGGGAGGTTATGCTTCAACTGTATAAAACACTAGTTAGGCCACAGCTAGAGTACTGCGTGCAGTTCTGGTCACCACATTACAGGAAAGATGTGATTGCACTAGAGAGGGTACAGAGGAGATTTACGAGGATGTTGCCTGGAATTGGAGAATTTGAGCTATGAGAAAAGATTGGATAGGCTGGGGTTGTTTTCTTTGGAACAGAGGAGGCTGAGGGGAGACATTATTGAGGTGTATAAAATGAAGAGGGGCCGGGATAGAGTGGATAGGAAGGACCTGTTTCCCTTGGTAGAGGAGTCAACAACCAGGGGGCATAGATTTAAAGTGATTGGTAGGAGGTTTAGAGGCAATTTGAGGGGAATTCTTTTCACCCAGAGGGTGGTGGGGGTCTGGAACTCACTGCCTGAAAGGGTGATAGAGGCAGAAACCCTCACCACATTTAAAAAGTACTTGGATGTGCACTTGAAGTACCGTAACCTACAGGGCTACGGACCAAGAGCTGGAAAGTGGGATTAGGCTGGGTAGCTCCTTGTCGGCCGGCGCGGACATGATGAGGCGAAGTGGCCTCCTTTTGTGCTGTAAATTTCTATGATTCTATGAATTAATTATTCTCAACTACTCCTTCCTGACTTTCACTAGATTGTGAATTGATTTCTGATTGATTCCCTTTGGCGGTTTGTTCCCAGCTGATTTATGTTTCTCGAGCGTGCACTCACACATAAGAAAGAACATAATAATTAGGAGCAGGAATCGGCCATTCGGCCCCTCGAGCCTGCTCCGCCATTTAATAAGATCATGGCTGATCTGATCATGGACTCAGCTCCACTTCCCTGCCCACTCCCCATAACCCTTTACTCCCTTATCGCTCAAAAATCTGTCTATCGCCGCCTAAATGTCTTTTTTATTCTGACCTGGTTCTGGTAATCACAACATTTGCCATTTACGCCAATGATCACTGTTGGTGGCGATTTCAGACCCCAGATGGTGATGCAATTCTTTTGCTTCCAGCTCATATCCTCTGTCCAATTAACATGCACTGTAATACAATCTCGCCATATAATTTATACATTAACCCGGAGGATGCTCACTGTCCAAGAAACTATCTATTACATCCCTGTCAATCATTTCTTTCACTGTCCGGCCCAACGTCATCATCAGTACTTTTACTTCAGTTATTAAACCCGACTCGAACGTCTTTAAAATATCACATTGATCTGAATCTGCAGCCCCCCACCCCCCCACCCTAAACTGAGTAAGTTATGTCGGAATTTGATAACGACACTGAATGGGTTAAAACTGGGCCTTTGAGGCGCTACGGTGTATTTCGTCCTGTCATCACCCTTGTTTAAGAAGGGAGGAAGGGATATGCCGAGTAATTACAGGTCTGTCAGCCTAACCTCTGTGGTGGGAAAATTATTGGAAATAATCCTGAAAGACAGGATTAATCTACATTTGGAAAGGCAAGGATTAATTAGGGACAGTCAGCATGGGTTTGTTGAGGGAAGATCGTGTTTGACTAACCTGATTGAATTTTTTGAGGAGGTAACCAAGAGAGTTGATGAGAGTAGTGCATACTATGTAGTGTATATGGACTTTAGCAAAGCTTTTGATAAGGTCCCACATGGTAGACTGGTCATGAAGATCAAAGCCCATGGGATCCAGGGCAAAGTGGCAAGTTGGATCCAAAATTGGTAGGAGTTAGGAAGCAAAGGGTAATGGTTGATGGATGTTTTTGTGATTGGAAGGATGTTTCCAGTGGGATTCCACAGGGCTCAGTACTGGGTCCCTTGCTTTTTGTGGTATATATCAATGATTTAGATTTGAATATAGGGAGTATGATTAAGAAGTTTGCAGACAACACTAAAATTGGCTGTGTGGTTGATAATGAAGAGGAAAGTCATGGGCTGCAAGAGGATATCAATCTACTGGTCAGGTGGGCAGAGCAGTAGCAAATGGAATTTAATTCAGAGAAGTGTGAGGTAATGCACTTTGGGAGGGCTAATAAGGAAAGGGTATACACATTAAGTGGTAGGCCACTTAATAGTGTGGATGAACAAAGGGACCTTGGAATGTTTGTCCACAAATCCCTGAAAGTTGCAGGCCAGGTGGATTAGGTGGTTAAGAAGGCATATGGAATGTTTGCCTTTATTGGCCGAGGCATAGAATATAAGAGCAGGGAAGTTATGCTTAAATTGTATAATACTTTGGTTAGGCCATAGCTGAAGTATTGCGTGCAGTTCTGGTCGCCATATTATAGGAAGGACATGATTGCACTAAAGGGTGCAGAGGAGATTTACTAGGATGCTGCCTGGAATGGAGAATCTTAGTTATGAGGACAGATTGGATAGGCTGGGTTTGTTCTCATTGGAACTGAGGAGGTTGAGAGGAGACCTCATTGAGGTGTACAAAATATTGAGGGGCCTGGACATAGTGGATAGTAAGGGCCTATTTCCATTGGTGGGGGGGGTCTATTACGAGGAGGCATGGTTTTAAGGTGGTTGGTGGAAGGTTTAGAGGGGATTTGAGGGGAGGCTTCTTTACGCAGAGGGTTGTGGGGATCTGGAACTCGCTGCCTGGAAGAGTGGTGGATGCAGAAACCCTCACCACTTTTAAGAGATGGTTGGATGGGCACTTAAAGTGCAGTAACCTGCAGGGTTACGGACCTAGAGCTGGTAATTGGGATTAGACTGGATAATCTTTTGTTGGCTGGCGCAGATATAATGATAAATACTGCAGGGAATCGAATACGGCCAGGGTGATCTCTTGGACTAGTGTCGATCGCCTGGATGGGTCGGAGAGGAATTTTCCCAGATTTTTTTCTCCCTAAATTGGCCTGGGTTTTTAATCTGGTTTTTGCCTCTCCCAGAAGACCACATGGCTCCGGTTAGGGTGAAGCGTAGAATGTTTCAGTATAAGGGGTGTCGCGGTTGTGAGAGGCGGACTGGTTGGGCTAAGTACTCTTTGCCTTTCCGCCATTGTTCATTATTCATAAGTTTCTATGTAACCTACAGGCTGCTGACCAAGGGCCGTGTGGCTCTTTGTCGGCCGGCACGGACACGATGGGCTGAAATGGCCTCCTTCTGCGCTGTAAATTTCTAGGTTTCTATCATGCTGTGACATTTCATTCTATTCTTCTGATGCCTGCCGAAATCAAGAAAATCATGAGCATACAATGAGCATACAACTAAACTTAGCATCATAAGAACTAGGAGCAGGAGTCGGACATACAGCCCCTCGAGCCTGCTCCGCCACTCAATAAGATCGTGGCTTATCCTCTACCTCAACTCCACTGTCCTGCCCGATCCCCATGTCCCCTGGATTCCCTTAGTGTCCAAAAATCTAACGATCTCTGTCTTGAGTACACTCAATGACTGAGCCTCCACAGCCCTCTGGGGTAGAGAATTCCAAAGATTAACTACCCTCTGAGTGAAGACATTTCTCCTGTCCAAGGGGTTGCCCATTTAAAACAGAGATGAAGAGGAATTTTGTCTTTCGGAGGGTCATGAATCTATGGAATTCTCTACCCAGAGAGCTGTGGAGGCTGGGTCATTGAATATATTTAAGATGGAGATAGACAAATTTTTGAACGATATGGGAGTCAAGGGTTATGGGGAGCGGGCAGGGAAGTGGAGTTGAGGCCAAGATCAGGTCAGCCATGATCTTATTGAATCGCGGAGCAGGCTCGAGGGGCCAAATGCCCTACTCCTGCTCCTATTTCTTATGTTCTTATGTTCTCATATCAGTCTGAAATGGCCGCCCCTTATCCAGAGATTATGCCCCCTAGGTCTAGACTCTCCAGCTAGGGGAGACAACCTCTCAGCCAGAGACTATGCCCCCTAGATCTAGACTCTCCAGCTAGGGGAGACAACCTACCTTATCAAACCCCCTCAGAATCGTGTATGTTTCATTGATATCATCTCTCATACTGCTATACTCCAGAGAGTACAGGCCCATTCTGATCAATCTCACTTCATAGGACAAGCCTCTCGTCCCATGGATCAATCTAGTGAGCCTTTATTGTACTGCCTTCAAAGCAAGTATGCTCTTCCTCAGATAAGCCCACAACATGTCCACAGTCCTCCAGGTGTGGGAGTCCTGAAACTTACAACAAAACTCCAATACAGCATCATGTCTTTACATTGAATATTGCAACTGAGCAAAATGTTGATTAGTAAATACTCCAGCAGACCTGAAGATCCGACCTGAAATTCTTAATGACATAATGGAGTACGGGATTCATTATTTCTTAGCTGGACAAACTTTGAGAAACCTTGGAGGGGCAGAGCCAATCACCACAACTGCAGTTTCAGACCTGCTGTATGTAAATGTAAAGGATTTGGAAAAGTTCAAATTTATTTAACCCAAACATTACTTCCCTTGGCGAGAGGTCAATGACAGAAGAACATAAGAGCATAAGAAATAGGAGTAGGCCATTTTGCCCCTCGAGCCTGCTCCGCCATTTAATACGATCATGGCTGATCTGATCACCAGGGGGCATAGATTTAAAGTAATTGATAGAGGATTAGAGGGGAGATGAGGAAACATTTCTACACCCAGAGGGTGGTGGGGGTCTGGAACTCACTGCCTGAAAGGGCGGTAGAGGCAGAAACCCTCACCACATTTTAAAAGTACTTGGATATGCACTTGAAGTGCCGTAACCTACAGGTTTACGGACCAAGAGCTGGAAAGTGGGATTAGGCTGAATAACTCTTTTTTGGCTGGCACGGACACGATGGGCCGAATGGCCCCCCTGTGCCATAAACTTCCATGATTCTATGATCATCCTGTAATTGTAAATTTGTAATTTTCCACATCTCCCATTTACTTTCAAAAGAAAATGAGTTTGCATGATTTGGTGGTGTAACATATCTTGTGGATTTATAAAACTTGCTATAATATATTTAATGTAAATTAAAACTTGCACAAATATCCTGATACAGTTAAAAGTCAGAGATATGATATGCCCAATCAAATGAAATTAATTCTGTCAAATAAATTTCAGCCTCAATGCAAATCTTTAATTTCCAATTTTCAAACAGAGGGGGCCATCTTAACCCAACTTGCTCAGCAGAAACCTGGTGGGTGGGCAGTTAAAATCACCCTGTCTCTTACGCCCCGAGACAAAGTGGAGGGCAATGTCAGAGCGCTATACGGCCTCTCCACCTAGCGCTGGCGCGAGCACAGGACCCTCCCCTTCCCTTAAAGGGGCGGGCCCGCTGCGAGCTCTGCAGTGGGGTGAAAGGCCTCCACTAGAAACAGAAACATAGAAAATAGGTGCAGGAGTAGGCCATTCGGCCCTTCGAGCCGGCACCACCATTCAATATCATGGCTGATCATGCAACTTCAGTACCCCATTTCTGCTTTCTCTCCATACCCCTTGATGCCTTTAGCCGTAAGGGCCACATCTAACTCCCTTTTGAATATATCTAACGAACTGGCCTCAACAACTTTCTTTGGTAGAGAATTCCACCGGTTCACAATTCTCTGAGTGAGGAAGTTTCTCCTCATCTCGGTCCTAAATGGCTTACCCCTTATCCTTAGACTGTGACCCCTGGTTCTGGACTTCCCCAACATTGGGAACATTCTTCCTGCATCTAACCTGTCCAATCCCGTCAGAATTTTATGTGTTTCTATGAGATCCCCTCTCATTCTTCTAAATTCCAGTGAATATAAGCCTAGTCGATCCAATCTTTTTTCATATGTAAGTCCTGCCATCTCAGGAATCAGTCTGGTGAATCTTCGCTGCACTCCCTCAATTGCAAGTATGTCCTTCCTCAGATTAGGAGAACAAAACTCTACACGATATTCAAGGTGTGGCCTCACCAAGGCCCTGTACAACTGCAGTAAGAGCTCCCTGCTCCTACAGTCAAATCCTCTCGCTATGAAAGCCAACATGCCATTTGCCTTCTTCACCGCCTGCTGTACCTGCATGCCAACTTTCAATGACTGATGTACTATGACACCCAGGTCTCGTTGCATCTCCTCTTTTCCTAATTTGTCACCATTCATATAATATTCTGCCTTCCTGTTTTTGCCACCAAAGTGGATAACCTCACATTTATCTACATTATACTGCGTCTACCATGCATTTGCCCACTCACCTCTAAGTCCAAGTCACCCTGCAGCCTCTTAGCATCCTCCTCACAGCTCACAATGCCACCCAGCTTAGTGTCATCTGCAAACTTGGAGATATTACACTCAATTCCTTCGTCTAAATCATTAATGTATATTGTAAAGAGCTGGGGTGCCAGCACTGAGCCCTGCAGCACCCCACTAGCCACTGCCTGCCATTCTGAAAAGGACCTGTTTATTCCCACTCTTTGCTTCCTGTCTGCCAACCAGTTCTCTATCCACGTCAGTACATTATCCCAATACCATGTGCCTTAATTTTGCACACCGATCTCTTGTGTGGGACCTTGTCAAAAGCCTTTTGAAAGTCCAAATACACCACATCCACTGGTTCTCCCTTGTCCACTCTGCTAGTTACATCCTCAAAATATTCTTGAAGATTTGTCAAGCATGATTTCCCTTTCATAAATCCATGCTGACTTGGACTGATCCAGTCACTGCTTTCCAAATGCGCTGCTATTTCATCTTTAATAATTGATTCCAACATTTTCCCTACTACCGATGTCAGGCTGATCGGTCTATAATTCCGTTTTCTCTCTCCCTCCTTTTTTAAAAAATGGGGTTACATTGGCTACCCTCCAATCTATAGGAACTGATCCAGAGTCAATAGAATGTTGGAAAATGACCGCCAATGCATCCACTATTTCTAGGGCCACTGCCTTAAAGATGCAGACTATCAGGCGCTGGGGATTTTTCGGCCTTCAATCCCATCGATTTCCCTAACGCCATTTTCTGACTAGGCCACCGGGGACGCGGGGTGCCGTGGTCGCAGCCCGGCACAGAAGCGGAGCGCCGGGCTGTACCATCGCGGCATGGAACCCAGCGAAATACAGCTTTAAAGGCTGGACCGGTAAATCATCCGGCAGAAAACAATGGCGGCGCGCACCTCCCCTTTAATTTTCGCCCTGCAAGTGGCGTGCGGCCCGCGAGGCCAACACTGACATCGCCCGCGGCAGCCTCAACGGGGGCGCTATCCAGTTGCCGCCGCGGGGCGAAAACGGGTCGCTGCACACGATGGCGTCATCATCGAGGGCGCAACGGCCCCTGGTGCTTCCGGCGGGAGCGGGTCGCATCTGGTTTTGCACCTCCACTAATTCCAGAGTAATTTCGGGGATGTTGGTAGCGCTCCCACCTCCCCCCCCCCCCCCCCCCCCCGGCGCTAACGGCAGGCGCACAGAAAGCCCAATTTCGACCCCACAGTCTCAGGATAAAGGGGGTCGGCCATTTAGGACTGAGAGGAGGAGAAATTTCTTCACTCAGAGGGTGTTGAATCTTTGGAATTCTCTGCCCCAGAGATCCATGGATGCTCAGTCGTTGAGCGCATTGAAGGCTGAGTTCGATAGATTCTTGCACACTAGGGCAATCAAGGGATATAGGGATCGGGCGGGAAGGTAGAGTTGAGGTAGAAGATCAGCCATGATCTTATTGAATGGCGGAGCAGGCTCGAGGGACCTTTTGGCCTACTCCTGCCCCTGGTTCTTTTTTCTTATATTCTTATGACTAAACTTAATCCAGGCTGAATTAACTGTTGTATTTTTTTTTATACCATAGACCAATGAATGAGACAAAACAGGACTCCCTGAAATCTCCCGAGAGTTTGGTGGCACAGTCTTAGACTGGACTTCATTCATGCCTTGTCTTTAACTAGGCTTTCTTAGATAGCAACTGTATTCAGGTTCACCAACATTTAACACAACAACTGCAGCTGCCTTAAATACTCTCAACATTAACCTGATGATGCTTAAATTATTGATTTCCTGTCATGGGTGATGAAGTCAGAAGTGTCAATCCCATGTCACGACTCAGAGACTGTGCATAAAACTATTTACATAACCAGTTTTCTAAGGCGGCCACAGTAGATGACTAGCAAAAGAAAATATAAAGACTTGCCTTGATACAACGCTTTTCATGCCCTCAATGCTTTCCAAAGCGCTTTACAGCCATTGAAGTACAGACACCATTGTAATGTAGTATTCATTTAAGAGAATTTGATCAGACACTCGGGTACCTGGATTTTCAGCATGTTACTGCCCCGGTTAGCACCCCAGAGGGACGGCAATAGCGGCAGTAAGCACTTCCGGGCGGGCGGCCAGCTTTCAGCGTCCCGCTGGGACATTCGGTGCCGGTTTCGGCAGGGCACGGAGCATTACCACCCGGGAGGCGCGGGCCGGTATACCACGCCCCTGGTAGCAACACCAGCTTGACTTGTGGCTGCCGCCCAATCCGTAGCGCTCCGTAGAACGCCGTGCTGGGACCGCCTGTGAAAGTGGGCAGTGCGAGCTGTGGCGGCTGCAGTGAGGTAAGTAATGCCCACCTCAGGTAAGTGTGGTTGTTTTTTTTTTTTTTACGATTTATCTTGTGGTGACGTGAGTTATTTATTGGGAATGTTTTCGGTGATTTTTTTCCCCCAGGTGTTTCCCTCCCCCCCCCCTCCCCGCCCAGGCCTCTCTCCGAGGCCGGCTATTTACCTCGGGCTTTTCGCCTGCTCAGCTGACCTAGCACCATAAGAGAAATGTGCAACGCCTTCCTTAGCATCCCGCCCCACACTCAGGGCCCAGCTGACGAATTTTGCTGACTGAGGCGCAAACTGTTCCCAGGCGCAAACTTTACCGCCCCGTCGCCATTACCGCCCCGAAATGAGGAATGCCGAAAATCCTGCCCGTAGTCTGTAAGCTCAGGTTAATTAGCATCAATTCCACTAATTCAGTTCCGACCCAAAATCAGAGGGACTCAATATTTCAACTAACACATATAAAGTTATAGAACAGCACGCACTTACAAAATGCACAGTAGATTATCTTCCTTTCGTTCTTTACTTTAGTATACCTTTCCAAATAACACTAAATATTACTGAATATAACTGAGGAAAAAAAATTAGCTTTTGCAATTAAAACAAAGATCGAAATACTGGTAACATTCTTAGTGTTAGCTAAGCGAAGGCTTACAAAAGGGTTAACGGTGCAGGCTGGAAGGGGGCGGAGCCAGCAGCCTTGGAAAAAGTGACCATTTGCACACATTGTTAAAGAGACAGTACGCAAAAAACATCCTGTAGTCTTTTACTTTTATCCATTTTCTCTCAAATCAATTTTCAATTTCTGACGCTGACTACTTAACCCCGTTATGCACTGATTTAATAACCTCAGGCTTACAGGTCTCTTCACCCGAGCCTGGTGTACTGAAGGTCTGGGCAATAGCCTTGTGGGTTTTAAAAATGTATTTCTCTTTATCACTGATTTTTTTTGTTACAGTTGGCGTGTCTAATCAAGAGATTTTTCATGCAATTTGTTTGCAGCCTCTGTCTGCTGTGAAAGCACCTTGTCCTCATACACGATTCCTTTTCTTCTCTGTTGGTGGAAGAATAGGGGTGTAGCAAAATAGAGCACAGGGAGAAAGGGGTGCCGGGGGAAACAGTCGAGCATCTCAGTCCCTTTCCCGGTTCACTTTCCAGAACCACTACCACTGCTATAATGCAGGCTCACAGGTTTGTAGAGCAGTTGCCGGGCTGCTCCTGCACACTCTCCACTTTGCCATCCTCGTCTGCCGTCCGGACACGCCATGGCGTACCACCTTGCCGTCCAGAGGAGGCGGGGGTCCCCAATGGAGGGCTTTCTACATGGGAGTCCTCCCTTTATTTATCGGGGACTTGGCCTGGAGGGTGTTGCACGGAGCAGTCCCGTGCAATAGGTTTTTAAGTCGGTTCACGGACTCCCAGGCCGCCTGCAATTTCTGTGGTCTGGAGGAGTCCGTGTTCCACGTGTATGTTGAGTGCGTGAGGTTGCAGCCCCCTCTTTCAATATTTGAAGGGGCCGCTCCTCAAATTCTGGCTGTACTTCAGTCCCACACTCCTGATCTTTGGGCACCCTGTGCGGAGGGGAGCGGGTAGGTCCGAGGGCCTCCTCGTAGGACTGCTCCTGGGCACGGCCAAGGGGGCCATCAGCCGGTCCAGGCAGTGGGCGGTCGAGGGGGTTGTTCAGCCCGACTGCCTGCCTCTCTTCCGCGCGTACATCCGCGCCAGGGTGTCCCTGGAGATGGAGCACGCGGTGTCCACCGGTACGCTCGCGGCCTTCCGCGAGAGGTGGGCGCCGGAGGGACTGGAGTGCATCATCACCCCCGGCAACCAAATTTTAATTTGATTTTATTTATTTTACAGTTTGATTTGTTTTAAATGCCGGTTTTAGTGTCCCCCTCCCCTTTTATAGGGGGCACTTGCAAATTATGCTTTTAGAGCCCAAAAAAACAAACAAAAAAATCTACAAAAATATATTTAAAAAAACAACAAAAAAAGGACCTTGCAAAATGATTGGAGTGTCCCCCAGATCGGGGGTCACTTGACCTAATGTTTATTTGTCTCCTTTAAAAGAGTTGTAGAGCAGTTGCCGGGCTGCTCCTGCACACTCTCCACTTTGTCATCCTCGTCTGCCGTCCGGACACGCCATGGCGCCATCCTGCCGTCCAGAGGAGGCGGGGGTCCCCAATGGAGGGCTTTCTACACGGGAGTCCTCCCTTTATTTATTGGGGACTTGGGCTGGAGGGTGGTGCACGGAGCAGTCCCGTGCAATAGGTTTTTAAGTCGGTTCACGGACTCCCAGGCCGCCTGCAATTTCTGTGGTCTGGAGGAGTCCGTATTCCACGTGTATGTTGAGTGTGCGAGGTTGCAGCCTCTCTTTCAATATTTGAAGGGGCCGCTCCTCAAATTCTGGTTGTACTTCAGTCCCACACTCCTGATCTTTGGGCACCCTGTGTGGAGGGGAGCGGGCAGGTCGGAAGGCCTCCTCGTAGGACTGCTCCTGGGCACGGCCAAGGGGTCCATCAGCCGGTCCAGGCAGCGGGCGATCGAGGGGGTCGTTCAGCCCGACTGCCTGCCTCTCTTCCGCGGTTACCTCCGAGCCAGGGTGTCCCTGGAGATGGAGCACGTGGTGTCCACCGGCACGCTCGCGGCCTTCCGTGAGAGGTGGGCACCGGAGGGATTGGAGTGCATCATCACCCCCGGCAACCAAATTTTAATTTGATCCTTTTAATGTCAAAAGATTAATTTGTTTAATGTGTTGGTTTTAGTGCCTGTTTAATAAGGGGGCACTTGATTTATTGTTTTACAAAAATAGTTGTAGAGCTGTTGCATTGTGAGTGGCTTAGCCAGTCGCATGATGTTCAGACGACTCAATAAATCCCCAAATCAGTTGGGTCTGGGTCACCCATGATGAGGTATGCAGTTGTGAGCCTGGTGGATGAACTGGTAATATGTAGTGCGATTGTTAAACCTTTGTTAATAAACCAACTAGTTCTTAACAGCAACGTGTTGCTATGAATCTGAAGCAAAGAACTCAAATACATTACAACTGCCTCTCTCTCTCTCTGCTGGCTCCAGTCCTGCTACTCTCATTCTGCATTCCTTTCGACTATATTTAAATGTCTCGCATTTCTTCTCCAGCTGTTCGCTGACTTGATTCTTTTAACATCTCATTCTCAGTTTTGAGATGGTCCCTTTCGACAGAAACTTTAAATGCAGATTCTGAGTAAGCTGCTCCTTCGACCATCTTCCCTTTAAGTTGCTGGATCTCGTTCTGCAGCAGCTGTTTAACCTCCCCTAGCAACTGCTGCCAACGACAGAAAAGCCTCTTGGTTGTTCTTGCTGGACTGCGCTGTCAGCAATCATTTTGATAGAATGGAAATGGTGTTAGCTTGGCTGGTCCCTGGAATAATTCACAGCCCTGCTGCTCAAATGTGGCCACAGTCCCCAAAGGTTTTAGACGGTTTAGAGGTGGTTTTGTTGCTTTTTTTAATAGATCGAGTGAAAAGTAAACCCAGATCTCGATCGCAGGAGCCCTCAGGCGGTTGCCATACCGAGTACGGTAACATCATGGTGGGGAAACGGGCAGAGCAAACCCCCACTACACCTGTTTTTTTGTTATTCTGATTGAGGGATAAATATTGGCCAGGACACCGGGGATAACTCCCCTGCTCTTCTTCTAAATAGTGCCGTGGGATCTTTTATGTCCACCCAAGAGGGCAGACAGGGCCTCAGTTTAACGTCTCATCCGAAAGACGGTAACCTCTGACAGTGCAGCGCTCCCTCAGCACTGCACTGGAGTGTCAGCCTAGATATATGTGCTCAAGTCCCTGGAGTGGGACTGGAACCAACAACCTTCTGCCTCAGAGGAGAAAGTGCTACCCACTGAGCCACGGCTGACACAAATGTGGAAATCGGGAAATTGCGGTCTGAGTTGCCCTGCTCCTGCAGACACTGCCTGATATCCCTCCGCCATCAGTGGCCGTGCCTTCAGCTACCTGGGCCCCAAGCTCTGGAACTCCCTCCCTAAACCTCTCCGCCTCTTCATCTCTCTTTCTTCCTTTAAAATGCTCCTTAAAACCTACTTCTTTGACAAAGCTTTTCTGTCCTAATATCTCCCTATGCGGCTCAGTGCCAAATTTTGTTTGATACTGCTTCTGTGATGCACCCTGGGATGTTTAACTATGTGAAAGGTGTTGTATAAAAGTTGCTGTTGTGATGAATGTCAGTGGTAACTCTGGTAAAAAGCAGCTCTCCTTTTTTCTATGGTTTGGTGTGTCATACTAGAACCCATCAGCTATTCCCCAATAGGAAATTCAGAAGAAACTTCTTTACCCAGAGAGTGGTGAGAATGTGGAACTCACTACCACAGGGAGTGGTTGAAGCGAATAGTATCGATGCATTTAAGGGGAGGCTAGACAGGCATATGAGGGAGAAGGGAATAGAGGGTTATGCAGATAGATTTAGATGAGGAAAAACGGGAGGATGCTCGAGTGGAGCCCTTGTCCTTCTAGGTTTGGGAGGTGCTGTCGAAGAAACTTTGGCGAGTTGCTGCAGTGCATCTTGTAGATGGTACACACTGCAGCCAGGGGGCGCCGGTGGTGGAGGGAGTGAATGTTGAAGGTGGTGGATGGGGGGCTGATCAAGCGGGCTGCTTTGTCCTGGATGGTGTCGAGCTTCTTGAGTGTTGTTGGGTCTGCACTCGTCCAGGCAAGTGGAGAGTATTCCATCACACTCCTGACTTGTGCCTTGAAGCGAGTTCCACATTCTCACCACTCTCTGGGTAAAGAAGTTTCTTCTGAATTCTCTATTGGGGAGTAGCTGATGGGTTCTAGTGTGACACACTGATATTCACCAAACCGTATGAAAAGGAGAGCTGCCTTGTGGAAAGGCTTTGGGGAGTCAGGAGGTGAGATACTCGCCGCAGAATACCTCTGACCCACTCTTGTTGCCATAGTATTTATGTGGCTGGTCCAGTTATTGCCACCTATCAGCCCAAGCCTGAATATTGTCCAGGCTTTGCTGCAAGCGGGCATGGACTGCTTCAATATCTGAGGAGTTGCAAATGGAGCTGAACACTGTGCAGTCATCAGCGAACATCCCCACTTCTGACTTTATGATGGAGGGAAGGTCATTGATGAAGCAGCTGAAGATGGTTTGTCCTAGGACACTGCCCTGAGGAACTCCAGCAGTGATGTCCTGGGGCTGTATGATTGACCTTCAACAAGCACAACCATCTTCCTTTGTGCTAGGTATGACTCCAGCCAGTGGAGAGTTTTACCCCCGATTCCCATTGACTTCAATTTTAGTCGGGCTCCTTGATACCACAGTCGGTCAAATGCCGCCCTGATGTCAAGGGCAATCACTCTTCCCTCACCTGCTACTGTGGCCATGAGTCCCAGACCGTGGGACACATCACATCAACCTGCCCACTGCGATCTTTTGCAGGAGACACCTCATACCTCCACTCGGATTCTCAGGAGGCCATCAAATGGAGAGCCAAACTAGACATCCCATTATAAGCTTTTCCTGTCATAATAATAACTTTTATTTATATAGCGCCTTTAACGTAGTAAAACGTCCCAAGGCGCTTCACAACAGTGTTACAGACAAACAGATAAATTTGACATCGAGCCATAGAAGAAATTACGGCAGATGATCAAAAGCTTGTTTAAAGAGATAGGTTTTAATGAGCATCTTAAAGGAGGAAAGAGAGGCAGAGAGGTTTAGGGAGGGAGTTCCAGAGCTTGGGGCTCAGGCAGCTGAAGGCACGTCCACCGATGGTTGAGCAGTTATAATGAGGGATGTTCAAGAGGCCAGAATTTGAGGAGCGCAGACATCTCGTGGGATGATGAGGCTGAAAAAGATTACAGAGATAGGGAGGGGCAAGTCCATGGAGTGATTTGTAAACAAGGATGAGAATTTTGATATCGAGGCGTTGTTTAACTGGGAGCCAATGTAGGTCAGAAAGCACAGGGGTGATGGGTGATCTTGACTTGGTGCGGGTTAGTACACGGGCTGCTGAGTTTTGGGATGATTTCAAGTTTACATAGTGTGGAATGCGGAAGGCTAGCCAGGAGTGAGTTGGAGAAGTCAAGTCCAGAGGTAACAAAATCATACGAAACAACAGCCTTCACAGAGTGTGATGTTTGTTAGTCTGTCACACTGGTACCCACCCACCCACCGAGTTATATCATCTGCAAACCCTCAGTGTGTAATATTGGTGTCCATAAACTCTGCCATTTTACCAGTGTAATGAATAGCAGTGTGCATAACAGCAGTTCCTCGGTATTGTGAATGTCAGTGTGTAACTCGGGTACAAATCAGCTCTCCTATTTTTAGATTGTGATGAATCTCATTGTGTAACACTTACCCACAGCTCTCCTATTTAAACTGACTTTTATTTATTTCTTCATGAGATGTGGGTGTCACTGGCAAGCATTTATTGCCCATCCCTAATTGCCCTTGAGAGGGTGGTGATGAGCTGTCTCCTTGAGCCGCTGGTTCTTTGTAACAGTTTGTTACAATTGAGGGCAGTTCAGAATCAAACATATTGCTGTGAGTCTGCAGTCACATATCTCAGCAATGGCCATCATATCATGCCCGCTAAGCTGCATTTGAGCCCCTAATTCACTCAATTTATTTCCTATACTCTGTGCATTAGTATATAAAACTCTTATTTGGGCAAGAGACCCTAGCCTTTCTCACACCGTATCACTTAACACGTTTCTTATTCGTGACTCTAGCTGTAACTACTTTATTTAAATTTTTTTAGTGAGACCACACTTGGAGTACTGCGTACAGTTTTGGTCTTATTTAAGGAGGGATATACTTGCATTCAGAGAAGGTTCACGAGGTTGATTCCTGAGATGAAGGGGTTGTCTTATGAAGAAAAGTTGTTCAGATTGGGCCTATACTCATTGGAATTTAGAAGAATGAGAGGTGATCTTATTGAAACATATAAGATTCTGAGGGGGCTTGACAGGGTAGATGCAGAGAGGATGTTTCCCCTCGTGGGGGAATCTCGAACTAGGGAGCATGGTTTCAGAATAAGGGACCGCCCATTTAAAACGGAGATGAGGAGGAATTTCTTCTCTCAGAGGGTCGTGAATCTGTGGAATTCTCTACCCAGAGAGCTGTGGAGGCTGGGTCATTGAATATATTCAAGGCTGAGATAGACAGATTTTTGAACTATAAGGGAGTCAAGGGTTATGGGGAGCGGGCAGGGAAGTGGAGCTGAGTCCATGATCAGATTAGCCATGATCTTATTGAATGGTGGAGCAGGCTCGAGGGGCAGTATGGCCTACTCCTGCTCCTATTTCTTATGTTCTTATGGTATTGTTGTGGATATGTCACTGGACCAGTAATCCAGAGGCCTTGACTAATGATCTGTAGACATGAGTTCAAATAAATCTGGAATAAAAAGCTAGTATCAGTGTTTGTGATCATGAAACTACCAGAGATGGTTGTAAAGATCCATCTCGTTCACCAACGTTCTTTAGGGAAGGAAATCTGCCGTCCTTACCTGGTCTGGCCTATATGTGACTCCAGACCCATAGCAATGTGGTTGACTCCCAAGTGCCCTCTGAAATGCCACTTATTCAAGAAGGCGGCTCACGACCATCTTCTCAAGGAAAGATAGGGATGGCCCATAAATGCTTGCCTTGCAAGTGATGCCCACATCCCATGTATAACTATAAACATTTTTTAAATTCCCGAACCTGTGCTATTAGTAACTTGAACACCGCCATTATCCCTTTTTTAAAAATCGTTCATTTATCATTTTTACTAATGTTTCTGACTGAGCCCTCCCACCTATTTATTAGTTTAATTTCCTTTCACACTGGTGCAAATCAGCTCTCATTTATAGTGAGACAAATGTCAGTGTGTAACATCAGAGAATCATTGACTGAGACAGCACAGAAGGAGGCCATTGGGCCCATCATGCCAGTGCCAGCTCTTTGGTAGGGCTATCCAATTAATGCCTCTCCCCTGCTGTTTCCCCATAACCCTGCAATTATTTTTCCTTTCAAATATTTATCCAATTCCCTTGTGAAAGTTAATTTTGAATCTGCTTCCACCACTCTTTCAGGCAGTGCATTCCAGATCACTCTGGTTCTTTTGCCCCGTGACCTCTGGTTTACAACCCTTCTGCCACTGGAACTGTTTCTCCTTGTTTACTCCATCAAAACCATTTTTGAACACCTCTATCAAATCTCCTCTAAATCTTCTCTGCTCTAACAAGAACAATCCCAGCTTCTCCCGCTTCTCCACATCACCGAAGTCCCTCATCCCGGGTACGATTCTAGTAAACCTCTTCTGCCCCCTCTCCAAGGCCTTGACATCCTTCCTAAAGTGTGGTGCCCAGAATTGAACACAATACCCCAACTGAGGCCTGATCAGTGTTTTATAAAAGTTTAGCATAACTTTCTTATTGTTTTACTCTTTTACTTTATAAATAAAGCCAGCCAAGGATCCCATAAGCTTTTCGAACAGCCTTC
This sequence comes from Pristiophorus japonicus, assembly GCF_044704955.1. Lineage (NCBI taxonomy): Eukaryota > Metazoa > Chordata > Chondrichthyes > Pristiophoridae > Pristiophorus > Pristiophorus japonicus. The sequence continues at coordinate 11,382,093 of NC_091996.1, read as the reverse complement.
TCAACTTCTCCTGCCACCTTCAAAGATTTGTTTACACACACCCCCAGGTCTCTATGTCCCTGCAACCCCTTTAAAATTGTACCATTTAGTTTATATTTCTTCCCCTCATTCTTCCTACCTAAATGTATCACTTCGCAGGAGATGCAACACCTGCCCTTTTACCTCCTTCCCACTGTCCAGGGCCCCAAATACTCCTTCCAGGTGAAACAGCGATTTACTTGTACTTCTTTCAATTGAGTATACTGTATTCGCTGCTCACGCTGTGGTCTCCTCTTCATTGGGGAGACCAAATGTAGATTGGGTGACCGCTTTGCGGAGCACCTTTGTTCAGTCTGAGCTTCCGGTCGCCTGTCACTTTAATTCCCTGCTTCACTCCCACTCTGACCTCTCTGTCCTCGGCCTCCTACATTGTTCCAGTGAAGCTCAACGCAAGCTCGAGGAACAGCACCTCATCTTTCGTTTAGGCACTTTACGGCCTTCTTGACTCAACATTGAGTTCAAAAATTTCAGAGCGTAACCTCTGCCAATCTTTGGCTCCCTTTCCCCCCCAACCCTGCCACTGCCCCTTTAGTCACATCAGCTCTCCATGTATAGCGTGAGATAAATGTCAGTGTGCATTGTTGGTACCCATCAGCCCTCCTATTTATAGAGTATTTAGTGTCAGCTGTGGCTCAGTGGGTAGTGCTCTCATCTCTGAGTCAGAAAGTTGTGGGTTCAAGTCCCCACTCCAGGGACTTGAGTGCAAAAAAAATCGAGGCTGACACTCCAGTGCGGTGCTGAGGGAGTACTGCACTGCCTAAACCGGAGGTGCTGTCTTTTGGATGAGACGTTAAACCGAGGCCCCGTCTGCTCTCTCAAGTGGACGTAAAAGATCCCATGGCACTATTTCGAAGAAGAGCAGGGGAGTTATCGCCGGTGTCCTGGCCAATATTTATCCCTCGATCAACATAACAAAATAAGTTTATCTGGTCATTATCACATTGCTGTTTGCGGGAGCTTGCTATGTGCACAAATTGGCTGCTGGGTTTCCCACATTACAACAGTGACTACACTCAAAAAGTACTTCATTGGCTGTCAAGCGCTTTGAGACGTCCAGTGGTTGTGAAAGGCGCTATATAAATGCAGGTCTTGCTTTCTTCTTTCTTGTGATCAAGATCAGTGTGCGTAACACTGCTATCCATCTGTTCTTCTATTTCAACAGTGTGAATGTCATTGTGTAATATTGGTGCCCAGGAACGATCCTATTTATGCGATGATTGTCAGGGAGTACTGCCAGTAATCAATCAGCTCTCCTATTTATACAGTGTGAGAAATGTTATTGTGCAATCTCTTCTACGTGAAAAACCCACTCATTTCTGTATTACATAATACATTCCTTATATAATAAGAACATGAGAAATAGGAGCAGGAGTAGGCCATTTGGCCCCTCGAGCCTGCTCCGCTATTTAATACGATCATGGCTGATCTGACCATGGACTCAGGTCCACTTCCCTGCCCGCTCCCCATAATCCTTTATTGGTTAAGAAGCTGTCTATTTCGGTCTTAAATTTATTCAATGACCCAGCTTCCACAGCTCTCTGGGGCAGCGAATTCCACAGATTTACAACCTTCTGAGAGAAGAAATTCCTCCTCATCTCAGTTTTAAATGGGCGGCCCCTTATTCTAAGATTATGCCCTCTAGTTCTAGTCTCCCCCATCAGTGGAAACATCCTCTCTGCATCCACCTTGTCAAGCCCCCTCGTAATCTTATACATTTTGATATGGAGATTTCTAATGAGAGTTATTTTTTCTGTAGACCAGTGCAACTCCCATATTATGTTATCTCATCAATAGTTTCACTTGTTACAAATGATAGTTGTTCTACTGAGCGAAACATCTGATTATAATTCTGACCCATTCCATACCAATCTCCCTCTTGTAAAAAGGATGATATATTTGTAGAGCTTATCATCAACTGATTAACGTTCTCTTAAATATCAGTGTGTCAGCCGTGGCTCGGTGGGTAGCACTCTTGTCTCTGGGTCAGAAGGTTGTGGGTTCAAGTCCCACTGCATAAAGCACAAAAATCCAGCTGACACTTCAGTGCAGTGCTGAGGGAGTGCTGCACTGTCAGAGGTGCAGTCGTTTGAATAATATGTTAAACCGAGGCCCCGTCTCCCCTCTCAGGTGGACATTAAAGATCCCATGGCACTATTTCGAAGAAGAGCAGGGGAGGTGGCCTTGCCAATATTGATCCCTCAATAAACATCACTAGATTATCACATTTCTGTTTGTGGGAGCTTGCTGTGTGCAAATTGGCTGCCATGTTTTCTACATTACAACAGTGACTACACTTCTAAAAGTATGTAATTGATTATAAAGTGCTTTGGGATGTCCTGTGATCGTAAAAGGTGCCATATAAATGTACATGTTTTTTACATATATGCATCAGAATGCACTGGAATGTCTTTTAATTAGCTTTACTGAATTGACTAAACTGACTATTGCTTTAAGGTCAGTCTTAGATCAGTGGTCACTGTGGTGCACTAAATTGCCGGATACTTCCTTACTTCACAGGAAAAAGCTAAAGGTTACAAATGTAAAAAGTCGGATAGCCAGCTGGTGAAAGATAGAATACTAGAGCCTGGTCTTCAGTCACTGATACCTTTTATATGCTGATTCAGTGACTGATGGCCGGTTCCATCACCAATTAAAATAATAAGCAAGTGCTCCCTTTTAAAGAGGCATAAACCACGAGTTTAAATAAAACAATCATAGAATCATAGAAATTTACAGCACAGAAGGAGGCCATTCGGCCCATCATGTCTGTGCCGGCCGACAAAGAGCTATCCAGCCTAATCCCACTTTCCAGCTCTTGGTCCATAGCCCTGTAGGTTACGGCACTGCGGTTCACAGACAACCAGGAACAACCTGAAGAGGACATCACCATCATCGCTCCACCAACAGACACCCACACAACTAGCAATCGACCTCGCTGTCAATCAAGAGGATGAACCCACCATTCCCAACAATCCTGTCAGACCAGCCGCGCCGCAGTGCAGCAATGGTCCAACCAACTCACCCAGAGTTTGAACTCAGACGATCAAACAGGGAGCATAGGGCTCTGGATCGTCTCAACTTGTAAATAATTTGTATTAAAGACTTTAAGGGATGGGGGGAGTGATGTTATGTATGTAAACATTGCAACTGTGTAAGACTTGCCACAAGAGGGCGCTGCTGTTGGAGGCCCAAGGGTCACCTGCACACCTCGTGCAAGGGAGTATAAAAGGTTGTCTGAAATGCTGCTTAGGTACTCTGGACTTGCATTAAAGAGACTAAGGTCACATCAGTTTTAGCTCACAGTACTCAATCTTGTGGAGTTCTTCCATATTTAACAACTTCAAGTGCACATCCAAGTACTTTTTAAATGTGGTGAGGGTTTCTGCCTCTACCACCCTTTCAGGCAATGAGTTCCAGACCCCCTCACCCTCTGAGTGAAAAACTTTCCCCTCAAATCCCCTCTAAACTTTCTACCAATTACTTTAAATCTATGCCCCCTGGTTGTTGACCCCTCTGCTAAGGGGAATAGGTCCTTCCTATCCACTCTGTCTAGGCCCCTCATAATGTTATACACCCAATATGGTCTCCCCTCAGCTTCCTCTGTTCCAAAGAAAAGTTAACAAATCAAATCAGAATTTTGATTCTAGGGGCGATGATGCATGCCAGTCCCTCTGGTGCCCGTCAGTCACAGAAGGCCTGAAGTGTACCGATGGACACCGCGTGCTCCATCTCCAGGGATACTCGGGCACAAACAAATCCGGAAGAGAGGCAGGCAGCTGGGCTGAACGACCCCCTCGACCGCCCGCTGCCTGGATCTGTTAATGGCCACTTTGGCCAGGCCCAGGAACAGTCCCATGAGGAGGTCCTCCGATTTGGATGAGGGAATTGAGTGTAATATCTCCAAGTTTGCAGATGACACTAAGCTGGGTGGCGGTGTGAGCTGTGAGGAGGACGCTAAGAGGCTGCAGGATGACTTGGACAGGTTAGGTGAGTGGGCAAACATGTGGCAGATGCAGTATAATGTGGATAAATGTGAGGTTATCCACTTTGGTGGCAAAAACACGAAGGCAGAATATTATCTGAATGGTTGCAGATTAGGAAAAGGGGAGGTGCAGCGAGACCTGGGTGTCATGGTACATCAGTCATTGAAAGTTGGCATGCAGGTACAGCAGGCGGTGAAGAAGGCAAATGGTATGTTGGCCTTCATAGCTAGGGGATTTGTGTTTAAGGGCAGGGAGGTCTTACTGCAGTTATACAGGGCACTAGTGAGGCCTCATCTGGAATATTGTGTTCAGTTTTGGTCTCCTAATCTGAGGAAGGACGTTCTTGCTATTGAGGGAGTGCAGCGAAGGTTCACCAGACTGATTCCCGGGATGGCAGGACTGACATATGAGGAGAGACTAGATTAACTGGGCCTTTATACACTGGAGTTTAGAAGGATGAGAGGGGATCTCATAGAAACATATAAAATTCTGACGGGACTAGACAGGTTAGATGCGGGAAGAATGTTCCCGATGTTGGGGAAGTCCAGAACCAGGGGACACAGTCTAAGGATAAGGGGTAAGCCATTTAGGACTGAGATGAGGAGAAACTTCTTCACTCAGAGAGTTGTTAACCTGTGGAATTCCCAGCCGCAGAGAGTTGTTGATACCAGTTCATTGGATATATTCAAAAGGGGAAGTTAGATATGGCCCTTACGGCTAAAGGGATCAAGGGGTATGTAGAGAAAGCAGGAAAGGGGTACTGAGGGAATGATCAGCCATGATCTTATTGAATGGTGGTGCAGGCTCGAAGGGCCGAATGGCCTACTCCTGCACCTATTTTTTATGTTTCTATGATCTGCCCGCTGGGTGCCCTAGAATCAGGAGCATGAGACTGAAGTGCAATTAAAAATTGAGGCGCAGCCCCTTCAAAAATTGGAAGAGGTGCTGCAACCTCTCACACGCTGTGTATGCATGGAACACGGACTCCTCCAGGCTGCCGACATTTCAGGCGGCCTGGGAGTCCATGAACCGACTTAAAACAAGCCTATATTTACAGAGACCCACATTACATACCATACACCCACCAAGATAACCTTCTTTTCACTTCCCGAGCCTGCTCCCAGATATCTGAACACAAGAGAGTCCCCAATTAATACCCACCACCTGAATACAATTAACAACTATTACAGCAGTATAAAAAGGAATCAATAGCAGCATAGCGTTAGCAAACTGAAGGGCAGTCTGATTAACCCTTTGCTTACAATCCCTCCTTTGTTGTTCTTTTGAGTATTTAAGGCTGACACTAAACATTTCATCAGTATCATATGTCTAACTCAATCTATTCTATCGCACAGATCTCTACACATTGGTATCACATAATATCTCGTCAAAATATTAGGAATATCTTCATACATTGAATAGTAAACAATGTTCAAAATCTATTTCTCGCCATGTACTGCAGATATCAAAGAGTTCCTCCAATACTATTTCACTGTTATCCATATTGTGGATCATTTCAGTTAATGGGAATCAACTTTAGTTTGGTATTTCTAATTCTATGTCCTTCTCTATTCTCTTGAACATCCCCGATGTTAATCGTTCACCATCAGTGCCGGGCCTTCTGCTACCAAGGCCCTAAGAGCTCTGGAGTTTTCTCCCAAAATTTCCTCCCTATTATAAAAAGGATATAGAGGCACTGGAGAGGGTGCAGAGAAGATTTACAAGGATGATATAGGAATGCGAGGGTATACGTATCAGGAACGGATGAACAGGTTGGGTCTCTTTTCGCTTGAGAAAAGGCGGCTGAGGGGTGACCTAATAGACTTTAAAACTATGGAAGAGTGGATACAGAGAGAATATTTCCACTTGAGGGGAGGAGCATAACTAGAGGTCATCAGTATAAGATAGTCACCAAGTAATCCAATAGGGAATTTAGAAGAAACTTCTTTACCCAAAGAGTGGTGAGAACTCACTACCACAGGGAGTGGTTGAAGCGAATAGTATAGATGCATTTAAGGGGAAGCTAGACAAGCACATGAGGGAGAAGGGACTAGAGGGTTATGCTGATAGATTTAGATGAGGAAAGACGGGAGGAGGCTCGAGTGGAGCTTAAACATCGGCATGGACTGGTTGTGCTGAATGACCTGTTTCTGTGCCGTTAGTCCTATGTAAACCTCTCTACTCCTCTTTCCTCCTTTAAGACACTCCTTAAAACCTACCTCTATGACCCTCATCTGTCCTAATATCTCATGTAGTTCGGTGTCAAATTTTGTTTTATAATCGCTCCCGTGAAGCGCCTTGGATGTTTTACTACGTTAAAGACGCTCTATAAGAACATAAGAAATAGGAGCAGGAGTAGGTCACCTGACCCCTCGAGCCTGCTCTGCCATTTAATAAGATCATGGCTGATCTGATCATGGACTCAGCTCCACTTCCCTGCCCGCTCCCCATAATCCTTTACTCCCTTATCGCTCAAAAATCTGTCTATCTCCGCCTTAAGCATATTCATTGATCCAGCCTCCACAGCTCTCTGGGGCAGAGAATTCCACAGATTTACAACCCTCAGAGAAGAAATTCTTCCTCATCTCAGTTTTAAATGGACGTCCCCTTATTCATAAACTATGTCCCCTAGTTTTAGTTTCCCCTATGAGTGGAAATATTCTCTCTGCATCCATCTTGTCGAGTCCCCTCTTTATCTTATAAGTTTCAATAAGATCACCTCTCATTCTTCTGAACTCCAATGTGTATAGGCCCAACCTACTCAACTTAGAAATGTAAGTTGTTGTTAACTTTAATAACTCTGAGCAGTACCAGTGTATTTAACCCTATCCTGGTCGTTTCACTAAGCTTAATGCAGAAGATTGGTTTCTATATGGAGCATGTGACGGAACCTTGAGCAAAATTTCTAAGACAATAGCAATACAGGACATGGTCTCACCTTCCTGAGCCACATTGACCATTTCATGTTGTGGCATTGTCAGCCTGGAGACTCGTTCTCCAGTTCATCTTCATCACGCATTCCACATATTGTTTGATTGACACTCAACACGTCACTTCTGTACATACGGCTGTATCCCAAGTTCATGTAGACGAGACATCAGATACAAGCCATTCCTGACTTTCTAAGCTATTTATCAAAAGTTCAGGGGGCATCTAGAGGTGTTGGTTAGAATCTCCCGCTGCATGGTCCTGATATTTTGGGTAGTGGCCAGGCTATCAAATGCATTCTTCTCATTGTTCAGTATAAGAACAACAACTGGTATTTATATAGCACCTTTAACGTAGTGAAACATCCCAAGAAGCTTCACAGGAGTATTATGAGATTAAAAAATTGACACCAAGCCGCATAAGGAGAAATTAGCGCAGGTGACCAAAAGCTTGGTCAAAGAGGTATGTTTTCTTGAAGGAGGAAAGAGAGGTAGAGAGGCGGAGAGGTTTAGGCAGGGAGTTCCAGAACTTGGTGCCCAGGCAACAGAAGACATGGCCATCAATGGTTGAGCAATTATAATCAGGGATGCTCAAGAGGGCAGAATTAGAGGAGCGTAGACATCTCAGAGGGGTTGTGGGGCTGGAGGTGATTACAGAGATAGGGAGGGGGCTAGGCAAGGCAAGTATAGCTAAGGACACAACCATCTCCAAGAGAAAGCTATCAATGAACTATTCTTTCCTGACTTTAACTAGATTGTATATTGATACCAGAAATAGAGCTGAATCCATGATCAAATCAGCCATGATCTTATTGTATGGCGGAGCAGGCTTGAGGGGCCGAATGGCCTACACCTGCTCTTATTTCTTATGTTCTTATTAATATCTTTTGGCAACTTGTGCCCAGGTGATTTATGTTACTCGTGGAAGCACTTACACATCTTTCCTGTAACCCCTTTAGTTCGGGTATCTGAACTTCACCCGTGATCACCTAGGGCGATGACCTTAGACCCCATTTGGAGGTGCAATTTTCTTGTTTTGACCCTATATCCTCAGCCAATTCCTCATGCCCAGTTTACATGTCCCATCTCCTTCATGAGCCCTGCAGGAACTTTACCATGCGATATAATATTTCCCATTCAAACATAGCTTTTATTTCTTCACGTCACCAGCTCGCCTACCTTGAATGGCTTTTTCCTGCTCTATTGTGCCTGAATGCAGTTTATCGCTTCAAGATCATACCTATTCCAGGGAGGTTAGTTACCATCAGCACAACAGTTCCCCCCCTCCCCCCCCTCCATGCCATTCAACAGCAGGATTCGGTTTAGACTGGACTGGTACAGTTGGGTTGACAGGAATTGTCAACATTCAGTTATCTCAGCTCCCGTCCCTGTTTGGAATTCCTGAATACCGGTCCCTGGATCCTGATAGCCAAGCCATTCCAAAGTGCTCAGGATTCGTAGCCAATACAAACATGTGATTATTGCCTGTTATATAACGCATTTAACGTAGTAAAACATCTCAAGGCGCTTTCCCAGGAGCATAATCAAACAAAATTTGACACGAGCCACTCACAATGCAACAGCTCTACAAACCTGTGAACATGCTCACCGGTGCTTACAGCTTTCCAGCAAAGACTGCTCCATGTATTCTGTGGAGCTGCCTTCTTGTAAAATAAACACACTCGTAATCCTGTGCCACCAGCACTGCTGCAGTCCCGACAATTAGGATCACCTCTTAAAAAAAAAACACAGAAAATCCATTGCCGCTCCTGTGGTTGGCCCTTGAATGGGTTAATCTGCCTAGCTTGCATTTGTCAATTCTAATGCAGCACAATGTCGTTACACTAGAATTGGAAATTGGTAAATAGAAGGAAGGGATTAATTACTTGACTGTGGAAGCTTTGAAAACTGTATAGGGTATTGGTGAGGCCGCACCTGGAGTACTGCGTGCAGTTTTGGTCACCTTACTTAAGGAAGGATATACTGGCTTTGGAGGGGGTACAGAGACGATTCACTCGGCTGATTCCGGAGATGAGGGGGTTACCTTATGATGATAGATTGAGTAGACTGGGTCTTTACTCGTTGAAGTTCAGAAGGATGAGGGGTGATCTTATAGAAACATTTAAAATAATGAAAGGGATAGACAAGATAGAGGCAGAGAGGTTGTGTCCACTGGTCGGGGAGACTAGAACTAGGGGGCACAGCCTCAAAATACGGGGGAGCCAATTTAAAACCGAGTTGAGAAGGAATTTCTTCTCCCAGAGGGTTGTGAATCTGTGGAATTCTCTGCCCAAGGAAGCAGTTGAGGCTAGCTCATTGAATGTATTCAAGTCACAGGTAGATAGATTTTTAACCAATAAGGGAATTAAGGGTTATGGGGAGCTGAGTCCACGGCCAGATCAGCCATGATCTTGTTGAATGGCGGAGCAGGCTCGAGGGGCTAGATGGCCTACTCCTGTTCTTAATTCTTATGTTCTTATGTTCTTATTGAAAAGACATGTCTGGAAGTGGGGTGGGGCGGGGTGGGGCAAGGTGGGGTGGAGTGTGGCAGTGTGGTTATGGCACTGGATTAGTAATCCAGAGACCTGGACCAATGATCCATGGGACACAAGCTCTTTCTACATCCATGGGACACAAGTTCAAATCCCACCACGGCAGCTGGGGAAATTTAAATTTAATTAATTAAATTAAATGTGGAATTAAAAAGCTACTGGATTGTCGTAAAAACCCAACTGGTTCACGAATGTCCTTCAGGGAAGGAAACCTGCCATCCTTACCCGGTCTGACCTACATGTGACTCCAGACCCACTGAGGTTGACTCTTAACTGCCCCTCTGAAATGGCCGAGCATTCAAGTTGCATTTGCGGATTCTCGAGGGCAGTTAGGGATAGGTAATAAATGCTGGCCGTGCCGGTGAAGCCCACATCCCAGGAATGAATTTTAAAACACCATCAGTTTCAGACTTGCTATACGTAAATGTAAAGAAGCAGTGATTTGAAAAGGTTTGAGTTGCTGTAAAACAACACAATATCCTATAACAGCAATTTTGTAATTCTCCAAAACTTCCTTTTACTTTTCTAAACTCCTTGTGCATTAATTTTGGGCAAAACCTATCCTGTGGATTTATAAAACTTCCTGCAACAAATTTAATGTCAAATAAAATTAAGTTGTAACATTCTCTTAACTTCTTAGCGACAACCGTCATTATTATAGACAGACTTGCATTTATATAGCACCTTTCACGACCACCGGCTGCCTCAAAGCGCTTTACAGCCAATTAAGTACTTTTGGAGTGTAGTCACTGTTGTAATGTGGGAAATGCTGCAGCCAATTTGCGCACAGCAAGCTCCCACAAACAGCAATGTGATAATGATCAGATAATCTGTTTTTTTGTTATGTTGATTGAGGGATAAATATTGGCCAGGGCACCGGGTATAACTCCACCTGCTCTTCTTCAAAATAGTGCCATAGGATCTCTTATGCCCACTTGAGAGAGAGAAGATGGGGCCTCAGTTTCATGTCTCATCCAAAAGACGGTTCCTCCTACAGTGCAGCACTCCCTCAGCACTGCACTGGAGTGTCAGCCTAGATTTATGCGCTCAACTTCCTAAGTGTGACTTGAACCCACAACCTTCTGACTCAGAGGCGTGTGTGCTGCCCACTGAGCCACAGCTGACACACAGGACCTTTATATTTCTCACTGCTTGCATTTTTCAATTGAGCTGGTCATTTTGCACCATCACAAAACAAAATATAACAATAAAAGAAAAATAAACTGTCTCGCGGAGAGGATTGATAAAATTAATCACGTGCAATACTTACAAACTCGTGACCCATCGAGGCGCCAATTGTTAGGTATGTATTTCTGTTATAGTGTATGGACAAAGGCTGCAGTCCTGCGCCTGTATTAAAAATAGGTTCAAAACACAGAGTCAAAATGCTTAGAATCATAGAATTATAGAATGATGACAGCAAGAAAAGGCCATTCGGCCCGTCGAACTTCTGCCGACTCTCGGACAGTCCCACTCCCCCGCCCTTTCCCCTAGCACTGCAAATTTATTTCCTTCGGGTACTTATCCAACTCCCTTTTGAAAGATAAAATTGAATCTGCCTCCACCACCCTTTTAGGCCATGCATTCCGGATCCCAACCACTCGCTGCGTGAAATAGTTTTTTTCATACGTCGCCTTTGGTTCTTTTGCCAATCACCTTAAACCTGTGTCCTCTGGTTCTCGACCTGTCCACCAATGGGAACGGTTTTTCTCTATTCACTCTGTCCAGACCCGTCAGGATTTTGAACAGCAATTCGTTAAAGGTTAAATGATTACATATGATGTCGCCATAGACGAACAGCCCGTTACAGCCCTTTGAATTCAACCTACTCCCCTCGTGAGGGAATCTAGAACTAGGGGGCACAGTTTCAGAATAAGGGGCTGCCCATTTAGAGCTGAGATGAGGAGGAATTTCTTCTCTCAGAGAGTTGTAAATCTATGGAATTCTCTGCCCCCGAGAGCTGTGGAGGCTGGGTCATTGAATATATTTAAGGCAGAGATAGACAGCTTTTTGAACGATAAAGGAGTCAAGGGTTATGGGGAGCGGGCAGGGAAGTGGAGTTGAGCCCAGGATCAGATCAGCCGTGATCTTATTAAATGGCGGAGCAGGCTCGAGGAGCCAGATGGCCTACTCCTGCTCCTATTTCTTATGTTCTTATGTACTCATTCCGATTTCCTTCCACCCGTGGTTACGATCTCACCTCATTTATGGTGTTCCTAGGCTCACCAATCTATAGGCTTTGCATCCATAACCCTTCACCCATATTTCCATCCAGTCTCTGTCAAGATGACCCAGACCTGCACGATATTTGTCCCCTATTCTGACGTCTTATGGTCCCGACTTGTACAGAAAAACATCGGAGTTTAGGGTTAACAGGACACAAAAAAGGAGCTCCCAAAACAAAGATAGAGAGTCTGAAATTGTCCACTGTCGCCGACATCCCTGTGGATGATCTGCCCAGTGCCACTTTCGGGGTGGCCTGGAGTGGGCGGGAGGGGAGAGCCGCCGGGAATCGCCCGCTGACGTCAGCTGACGGCCGGGGTGGCGCAACTGAGCTCCCGCCCGCCGAGCTCCCATGTGGATGCGGGCGGGAGTCGGCGGGACTCAGTGCCAGAACGGGGGTGGACCGCAGGCTGGAGGTTGGTCTGTCCCCGACGGTGAGTGTGAAGGTCCCGAAAAAAAGGTTAGTGAACATTTTTATATTTTTTTTTTCCGCAGCGACTTATCGGGATGGGGTCCCCTGAAGGTCTTCCGATAGTTTAAAACATTTTTTTTTTACTGATGATTTTTTTTTTTTTCAGGTCTTCGACCCTCCGTGGGCCCGACTCCATCCTCGGTGGCACTTGGGCAGCAAGCACCTCTGCCGCCGAGAATGAGAGCTCCCGCCCGCTGCCGCCCAGATTAACGGCGTATGTTGTCCATTTGCCGTCCGCCGACCTTCGAGCGACCTCGGCGATGAATATACCGCCCAAAGTACCGTCCGGTACCTCGGTGGCCATCGGCCGCACTTTGGGCAGGCGGAGGCCTTGATCAAAGTTGTCCCCAGATTGAAGTGAATCTAAATGTAAACATGCTCAGGCTGGCCTTGGAGAAGGCTGCAGTTAACCTTTGTCCAGACAGGTACTGTTATTTGCTTTATCAAACTTTTAACTCTAAGATTTAACTTCAGGACATAATATCAAATGGAACTTAATATAAATAAGTTATTTTCGCAGAAGGTGGATTCCTTTACTAACTCAGTCCTGATCTCGAACAGTTCTATTTATACGGAGTGATGAAAGTCTGTGTGTAACACTGGTACCCATCAGCGCTCCTATTTATGCTGGTGTCAGGTACATGAAAGATTTGGCTCAGTTTTAGCATTCTGAATCAGAAGGTTGTGGGATCCAGCTCCACTTCAGAGACTTGAGCACATAATCCAGGCCGACACTTCAGCGCAGTACCGAGGGAGTGCTGCACTGTTGGAGGTGCCGTCCTGTGGACGAAACGTTCTCAGGGGCCGTCTCAGTTGGATCTCATGACACTATTTGAAGACGAGCCGGGTACATCTCGCCGGTGTCCTGGCCAACATTTATGCCTCAATCGCCATCACTAAAAACAATGCAGGTTAACTGGTCATTATCACTGCTGTTTGTGGGACCTTGCTGTGTGAAAAAATGGCTGCTGCATTTCCAACGTTGCCACTAACTACTGTAACCATTCAGGTGCAGGGAATTTCCCCTGTGTCTCCCACATGCCCAAAAATGGGCGTGCCCAAATTTCTGGGTCAGTGTATCATAAAAACATAAGAACAGAAGAATTATGTTCCTCATAAGAATGATACACCTCTTGGGTGCCAGGCTGTTGGTCTGGCCGAAACTCTCCCTGTTGGTCCAGTGATCATCATCATAGGCAATCTCTCGGAATCGAGGAAGACTTGCTTCCACTCTAAAAATAAGTCCTTAGGTGGCTGAACAGTCCAATACGAGAACCACAGTCCCCGTCACAGGTAGGACAGATAATCGTTGAAGGAAAGGGTGGGCGGGACTGGTTTGCCGCACGCTCTTTCCGCTGCCTGCGCTTGCTTTCTGCATGCTCTCAGCGATGAGACTCGAGGTGCTCAGCGCCCTCCCGGATGCACTTCCTCCACTTAGGGCGGTCTTTGGCCAGGGGCTCCCAGGTGCTAGTGGGGATGTTGCACTTTATCAAGGAGGCTTTGAGGGTGTCCTTCTAACGTTCCCTCTGCCCACCTTTGGCTCGTGAACCTATGTGAAAAATATGCAGAGCTCGCAGCGGCCCGCCCCTTTAACTGAAGGGGGGGTGGGGGGGAAACGTTGTTACGCTTCAGCGCGACGTGAACGTGTTGACCCGTTGCAAGGGCACTTCCGCCCTGCAGCCACCACGACTTCCGCCCCGACTGAAAAAAGTTTCAAAGCGCCAAATATCAACTGTATCTCCGCCACATGGGTTGTGGCAGAGAAAAACTGTAAAAAAACAAAGGGTGGGCCCTTTTTCGGGCGGTGGGCAATTTCGGACCCTCTAGGCCTAGTCTACTCAATCTCTCCTCATAGGACAATCCCAGGAATCAGTCTGGTGAACCTTCGTTGCGTTCCCTCTATGGCAAGTATATCCTTCCTGAGGTAAGGAGACCAAAACTGTACCCAATACTCCAGGTGTGGTCTCACCAGGGCCCTATATAATTGCAGTACGGCGTCTTTACTTTTATACTCAAATCCTCGTGTAATAAAGGCCAACATGCCAATTTCATTTCTTAATTGCTTGCTGTACCTACATGTTAACGTTTGGTGATTTGTGTACAAGGACACCCAAGGTCCCTCTGAACACCTCAGACTTACTGCTCTTTTTGGCAACATTATAAGCCTCTAATACTTCTTGTGGGGTTTTTGTGCCTTAAATGAATGTATATTTGTTGTAAATTACATATTCTTTGAATGCTCTCCATTGCTTATCCACCGTTATGCCTTTAAATGTAGTTTCCCAATCTACTTTGGTCAACTCATTCCTCATACCTACATCGTTTGCTTGGTTTAAATTTAATACCCTAGTTTTGGATTGTCAATGATGCAATGCTCTCCAAGCTGATAAGCTTTTCAATATAACAATTTGTGTAACAGACAGAAATCAAAAAGGAATATTTATTGAATCCAATTTGATCTCCATTTACTTTACGCCAAATGTAAAGTGCATGCTGGAAAGATCAATATTTATTTTTACATTAAGAAATATTGAACAACTGGCACAGTGCATTTCAGTGCTTCAGATGCCCTTAGGCCTCAACCGAAATCCCGGCCAAGAAAGCTGGCCAGTAGGTCAATCGGAGCCAAACTAGTCAACCCATATATGATCCTTGTCTGGTAGATGACCCTTCTCTTATCTGTAGCCTTCAACCTGTCTCTCCCCAGTCACGCCCTGCCATTTGGGGTACGGTAGCATAGTGGTTATGTTACTGGACTAATGATCCGCAGACACAAGTTCAAATCCCACCAGGGGAATTTAAATTCAGTTAATTAATTAAATCGGAAATTAAAAAGCTACTATCAGTAATGATGACTGGATTGTAGGAAAAACTCAACCGGTTCGCTAATGTCCTTTACGGGAAGGCCTATATGTGACTCCAGATCCACAGCGATGTGGTTGACTCTTAACTGCTCCTCTGAGCAGTTAAGAGTCAACATTCAGTTGTACCAAACGGCTGCAACAAAGTTAGCACTGT
The DNA here is from genome assembly GCF_044704955.1 of Pristiophorus japonicus. Classification (NCBI taxonomy): domain Eukaryota; kingdom Metazoa; phylum Chordata; class Chondrichthyes; family Pristiophoridae; genus Pristiophorus; species Pristiophorus japonicus. The sequence goes on along the minus strand of NC_091996.1, from coordinate 11,366,879 downwards.
GTGGGAGCACCTTCACCACACGGACTGCAGCGATTCAAGAAGGTGGCTCACCACCACCTTCTCAAGGGCAATTCGGGATGGGCAATAAATGGCGGCCTGTGAACAAATAAATAATTTGAAAAACAATCTCCCCAGTTATCCCTATTTCCCCTCCCCCACCCCGCCTTGTCACTATTCCCAGTCACCCTCATCTTGCCTTAGAGGCGGTGCAAAGAAAGTTCACTAGATTGATTCCTGGAATGAGAGGGTTGTCCTATGATGAGAAATTAAGTATAATGGGCCTATACTCTTTGGAATTTAGAAGAATGAGAGGTGATCTCATTGAAACATAGAAAATTCTGAGGGGGATTGACAGGATAGATGCTGAGAGGGTGTTTCTCTGGCTGGAGAGTCTAGAACTAGGGGTCTCAGGCCATTTAAGACTGAGATGAGGAGGAATTTATTCACTCAGAGGATTATGAATCTTTGGGATTCTCTACCTCAGAGGGCTGTGGATGCTGAGTCATTGAGTATATTCAAGGGTGAGATAGACAGACTGTTGGACTCTAGGGTAATCGAGGGATATGGGGATTGGGCGGGCAAGTGGAGTTGAGGTCGAAGATCAGCCATGATTTTATTGAATGGCGGAGCAGGCTTGAGGTGCCAAATGGCCTACTCCTGCTCCTATTTCTTACGTCTTATGTTATTATGTCTTATGTCAATCACCTCTCCTCAGTCACCCCTCTTGTTACTCTGCCCCGTCAGCTGTCCTCAGTCACCTCTTTTAACTTTCTCTGTTTTACCAGTATCTCTATGATTGTTGAACCGCTCATTCCTCCAAGCCCCAATTACAGCAATCTACAGTCTTCCTCACTCACATCCACACCGGCGTAAAGCTTTAGACTGACTGCCCCTTCGCCTTCTCTAATTCCACCTCCATGGATGTGGTGTATTTGGACTTCCAGAAGGCATTTGACAAGGTGCCCCATAAAAGGTTACTGCACAAGATAAAAGTTCACGGGGTTGGGGGTAATATATTATCATGGATAGAGGATTGGCTAACTAACAGAGAACAAGAGAGTCGGGATAAATGATTCATTTTCGGGTTGGCAATCAGTAACTAGTGGGGTGCCGCAGGGATCAGTGCTGGGACCCCAACTATTTACAATCTATATTAACGACTTGGAAGAAGGGACCGAGTGTAACGTAGCAAAGTTTGCTGATGATACAAAGATGGGAGGAAAAGCAATGTGTGAGGAGGATACAAAAAATCTGCAAAAGGATATACAGACTAAGTGAGTGGGCAAAAATTTGGCAGATGGAGTATAATGTTGGAAAGTGTGAGGTCATGCACTTTGGCAGAAAAAAAATCAAAGAGCAAGTTATTTAAATGGAGAGAGATTGCAAAGTGCTGCAGTACAGCGGGACCTGGGGGTACCTGTGCAAGAAATCCAAAAGGATAGTATGCAGGTACAGCAAGTGATCAGGAAGGCCAATAGAATCTTGGCCTTTATCACAAAGAGGATGGAGTATAAAAGCAGGGAAGTCTTGCTACAGTTGTACAGGGCATTGGTGAGGCCACACCTGGAATACTGCGTGCAGTTTTGGTTTCCATATTTTTGAAAGGATATACTTGCTTTGAAGGCAGTTCAGAGAAGGTTCACTCGGTTGATTCCGGAGATGAGGGGGTTGTCTTATGAGGAAAGGTTGAGTAGGTTGGGCCTCTACTCATTGGAAATCAGAAGAATGAGAGGTGATCTTATCGAAACGTATAAGATTATGAGGGGGCTTGACAAGGTGATGCAGAGAAGATGTTTCCACTGATAGGGGTGACTAGAACTAGAGGGAAAAATCTTAGCATAAGGGGCCGCCCATTTAAAACTGAGATGAGGAGAAATTTCTTCTCTGAGGGTTGTGGATCTATGAATCTCACTGCCTCAGAGAGCTGTGAAAGCTGGGACATTGAATAAATTTAAGACAGAGATAGAGAGTTTCTTAAACGATAAGGGAATAAGGGGTTATGGGGAGTGGGCAGGGAGGTGGACCTGAGTCCATGATCGGATCAGCCATGATCGTATTGAATGGCAGAGCAGGCTCGAAGGCAGTTCAGAGAAGGTTCACTCGGTTGATTCCAGAGATGAGGGGGTTGTCTTATGAGGAAAGATTGAGTAGGTTGGGCCTCTACTCATTGGAAATCAGAAGAATGAGAGGTGATCTTATCGAAACGTAATATCAGTAATAACGCGACGAGTAAAACAACGATAGGATGTATTAACAGCTTCAAAGCGTCGGATGTTTTTGGGGATCATCCATAAAAGATGTCCCACCAATGGTGTACCGTAAGGTCGGTGACCGTTGTCGCAACTCTGACCAAGGTGCCTTCACTGTAACTCATAGCAACTTGCAGAGTATGAAGAGTACGCCCTCGTTTGCTCAATTCGTCAGTGACCTTTTGGTTATCTTTTAGAAATTGAGCTAACCGAGTTAGGTCTACAGTGGGAGGAAGGTTAGTAATGCCTAGGACGGTGCGATGGCGCACAACATTTTTCCATCGTCCCAATCGATATGACCTTTTAGAATGAAGGTCATATATGGTATACACATCTTTAAAGCAAGCATTTAGAGGAGGATCTTGACGGGCGCCGTCAAGATAAATGGGATAGACACTAGTAATGCAAACATGATTCTGTCCGATTTCATGTAAAATTGTATCATTGTATGGTACAAGTGTCCAAATACATGTTCCCGCTGTATGCTGTAGGGAGCATGGTTCAAACACAGGTGTGTGCAAAGGACACACCATACCGAAAGGCCATATTTGACAATCTTGAGCTTGGTGAGTTCTATTGCTAGCATCAATCCATCCACCCTTGAACTCGGGTACCCACAGATTTTGGCCATACAGGTAGGGAAGCACTATAAACTGGCACCAAATGTTGTTTTTTATGATATTGGCTATTCTCATAGTAAAGTTACACCCCTGGTCATCACAATGTATATGTTGCATATCAGGTTTTACCCCTAGATTTCTATTGCCGAAGTGGAATATTTTGCTCCAACTATTTGCATGCCTTGGCATGGCAATACGTTCTAACTCGCTCCTTAATAGTTGCCGGGTTACTTCTTCAATCATGCATTGTGTGTGATGACCTAATTCTTGTTGTCGTCCGGTGACACTCCCTATCTCTTGAGTAGTTTTATCTATGTGTTCCCATCGCATTACGTCCAACAGCCAACTAGAAAACATCTGTTCTGTGAGACCTCTGTCCCATGCATTTCACAATCGAATTGCATCTCCAGTGAGTCTCCCTACCTTTTGTATTTTGTTTTGTAAGGTCTCGATATCCAAAGAGTTTAATGCTCCTATCCCTGTTCCTACGCCTCCTAATAGTGTGGCTAATATATTCCTCCCTGTGTTGCCATGTTGCGCAACTGTATCACACCCTCCGCCATAGTATTCCAAGGTTTTACCTCCCCTTCCCAATCAACGGCAGAGGGATATTTTTGCCGGACCCCTATAGTAACCAGTCCCATAGTGAACTTGTGCCCTGGACATTCCGTAGTACTGCTGTGATATGGTGGTCCATAGTCATAGTCCCCATTTTTGTTAACTCTTCGGGGTTAAGTATTACGCCTGATGCTCCCTGGTCCCAAATCCGGGTTAGCCGTTCTGACAATGATTCCCCGGTTTTTGACGAAATCGAGACCCTATTTCTTGTAACTCACTAGTGGTGAAAATAGGCACCCCTCTAGTGGGCTGTTCCCCATCTTGCTGTTTCATCTTATTTGTCATAAGGGACCTAGCTTATGTGCTTGGAGCCTATGGGGGAGGGTTTTTAATTTCCTCCCGTTCCCCCCCCCTCTCCATCTCTTCCAGCTTGTATACGTTCCCCACATGATTTTGCATTGACTTTTAAACACTCACAGGGGTCTGACTGAGCAAGTCCATACCACATGCAGCAGCAAATCAGTGCAGTACAAAGGATATATTTCAAATCCATCTGTAATTTCTTTAGTCTAGCTTTCTTTTTATTTTGTACTGTCACCAGATGGCATATTAAAGTTTCTGATTGTTCACTGACCTTGTCCGCCCGTTCTTGTGCAACGCGGACCGCTTCAGTCAGGGTCGAGTTTTGACTTTCCAAAACCTTAACAGCTGTTTTTAACTGTAGGTTTTCTGCCTCACTTTCCTTAAGTTGTTTACACATCACCCTTAAGGCCGTCAACAAAATCCATCCCATTTGTGGGGGACTATTTTTCTCCTGTGGGAAGCCGGCTTCCTCCAGGAGAGACAGTACCGCGTGGGGTACGACTCTATCTTTGTTCTGTTCCAATAACTGCGTATCCCCATGTTGCGGGGGTCCAAACCGGGCTCGCACCTTGGCAAGAGAGCCAAAACCCTCATCCCTCGTGCCCCACCCTGGTATTCTATACTTCTCTCCCGCAGGAGGAGACTGCTCCTTGTCTTTTCTCTTAAACATTTTACCAGATCCTGTTCGTGACGCCAAAATGTTTTGGATCGATAATAATAGACCCAGGTTCGGGATCTGGATGAACGTTAAATAAGAGACAAGGCAAATGAAGTAAAGAATAAAACACCTTTTACTGAGAGAAAAGAAATATAATAATACAGTTTACGAAGAAAAGAGAAGTACGATAAGGTGCAACAAAGCTCATGGCTGTCAGCCCGTTGGGAACTCCGCAATGACGGCTGGTCTGGAGCCTTTGGGGATCCCGGCACCGCTCGCAAATCACGGTCCAAGGTGAAGTTCAAAGAGCTACAGGACAGTGCCGCTCCTTTATGCTATTAAACAAACATACTATTGAACAAAACATGTGGCTTATGGACAACTCCTAATCTGTAAGGCCCCAGCTGCTCGTCCACAAAGCATGAGATCTCGAGGCGCCGACCATCTCATAACAAGCTGGTGTGTGTCCCAAGGTGGCTTCCCTCTCTATATAGCAACAACATTCTACGGGGCATGGGACAGAGACACACTGTAAATGTCTAAATATCATAATTAACAGTATGTGATTAACCCTATACAATACAGCCTCACTATCTCTTTCCTCCTTGAAGAAGCTTCTGCTGTAATTTCTTCTTATGTGGCTCGGTGTCAAATTTATTTGTTTTGTCCTTAAAACACTCCTGTGAAGTGTCTTGGGATGTTTTACTATATTAAAGGTGCGATATCAATACAAGTTGTTGCTGTTGTCGTTGTAGGCATAGGTCACCCTCTAGTAACCTCGACCAGCTTGTCATTCTTCATGTGTGAACCCAGATGGTGGGTGTTGTATCACTATTCTACCATGGGGACCATCACACCCCAGCCCCAAAGATGTCCCCACTCAAAGTCTAGACAGGTGCTCTTTCTGGTTGGATTTGCTGGCTAGCTGTGTGGAACAGGAACCGTGGCTGATTGTGTTGTCCCTAGACCTGCCACGCTGAGGATGCTGTGCCCTGCCTGTGATCAGCTAATCCAGCACAGACAAGAGATTAAACCTGGAACCTCCCTGATCTGAATGGCTTAGTTCTACACTGAGGGCTATGGTAGTTTAGTGGTTATGTTACTAGACTAGTAATCAAGAGGCCTGGACTAATGATCTGAGGGACACAAGTTCAGATCTCACCACATCAGATGAGGAATTTAAATTCAGCTAATTAAAATGAATAAATCTGAAATTAAAAAGCTAGTATCAGTAATGGTGGCCATGTGACTACTGGATTGTCATTAAAACCCCCATCTGGTTCATTAATGTCCTTTCGGGAAGGAAATCTGCTGCCCTTACCCGGTCTGGCCTATATGTGACTCCAGACCCACAGCAATGTGGTTGACTCTTAACTGTCCTCTGAAATGGCCCAGCGAGACACTCAGTCTGACCAAAGGAAGATGTCAATGGACCCATCAGGTGGGCAGAACAATGGCAAATTGTATTCAATCTGGAGAAGTGCGAGGTAATGCATTTGGGGAGGGCTAACAAGGCAAGGGAATACACAATAAATAGTTGGACACTGAGAAATGTGAGGAACAGCGAGACTTGGAGTGCATGCCCACAGATCCCTGAGGGTAGCAGGATAGGTAGATAAGGTGGTTAAGAAGGCATTCAGGATATCTGCCTTTATTAGCCGATGCATAGAATATAAGAGCAGGGAGGTTATGCTTGAACTGTGTAAAACACTTGTTAGGCCACAGCCAGAGTACTGCGTGCAGTTCTGGTCATCACATTGTAGGAAAAATGTGATTGTACAGAGGAGATTTATGAGGATGTTGCCTGGACTGGAGAATTTTAGCTATGAGGAAAGATTGGATAGGCTGGGTTTGTTTTCTTTGGAACAGAGGAGGCTGAGGGGAGACCTAATTGAGTTGTTTAGAATTATGAGGGGCCTAGATAGAGTGGATAGGAAGGACATTCCCCTTAGCAGAGGGGTCAACAACCAGGGGGCATACATAAGAACATAAGAATTAGGAACAGGAGTAGGCCATCTAGCCCCTTGAGCCTGCTCCGCCATTCAACAAGATCATGGCTGATCTGGCCATGGACTCAGCTCCACTTACCCGCCCGCTCCCCATAACCTATAATTCCCTTATTGGTTAAAAATAGATTTAAAGTAAGCGATAGGAAGCTTAGAGGGGATTTGGGGAGAAATGTTTTCACCTAGAGGCTGGTGCGGGTCTGGAACTCTCTGCCTGAAAGGTTGGTAGAGGCAGAAACCCTCACTACATTTAAAAAGTACTTGGATGTGCACTTGAAGTGCTGTAACCTGCAGGGCTACGGACCAAGAGCCGGAAAGTGGGATTAGGCTGGGTAGCTCTTTGTCGGCTGGTGCGGGCACGATGGGCCAAATGGCCTCCTTCTGTGCTATAAATTTCTATGATTCTAACACTATACAGATTGTTGCAGTTCAAGAGGTTGGCTCACCACCACTTTCTCAAGGGCGAATAAGGATGGGCGATAAATGCACATGCCACGAACTAATTGAAGAGAAAATACTGGGCATTTACCCGCCGAGTCATGAGGGAGCTGAGAATCACCATTCTACCAGTGGCAGGACCCTTGCTCGACACAAGCATCATCATCATAGGCAGTCCCTCGGAATCTAAAAATGAATCCTCAGGTGGCTGAACAGTCCAATATGAGAGCCACAGTCCCTGTCACAGATGGAACAGACAGTCGTTGAGGGAAGGGGTGGGTGGAACTGGTTTTGCAGCACGCTCTTTCCGCTGCCTGCGCTTGGTGATGAGATTCGAGGTGCTCAGCGCCCTCTCGGATGCACTTCCTCCACTTAGGGCGGTCTTTGGCCAGGGACTCCCAGGTGTCGGTGGAGATGTTGCATTTTATCAGGGAGGCTTTGAGGGTGTCCTTGTAACGTTTCCTCTGCCCACCTTTGGCTCGTTTGCCGTGAAGGAGTCCGGAGTAGAGCGCTTGCTTTGGGAGTCTTGTGTCTGGCATGTCCGACACAAGCAGTTTCCTAACTGTACACAGGCAGCATGGTGCACATCTGTACAGCTCCGCCATTCTGGGTTCCTGCCAGCATTTATCGGGCGCACTGCCATCATTGAGCAGCCCATCGTGATTCCTTGTCCCTCATCTCCCATTTCCCTGGTCAGCTCCGTATACCGCTGTACACCTGATAGCAGGCAGGTTTCCATGAAGACCGGTCGTGACAGGCTAGGAACTCCAGCTGTTTGACTGCCCTTGTACAGTACAACCACCTCGCCCCGCCCCGTGTGCCCTGTTGTGACGATAGAGCACAGTGCGATCCCAAGCACGAGGGGGTCGGTTTGTGTGATTGGTTCGATAAAGAGTTTGTCTCTGTGCGTCTGTACTGACCAGGATTAGCGTTCCAAGTATAACCTCATCGCTGACTGAAACATTGATGGCCGAGTGGAGATCGAATTCTTTTTGTATTATTAATGAGGGCCAAGGTTTTATTTGTGCTGTCAGTATTTATTTAACATGAAACAAATAGCTGTCTGGTTAAAGACAATGCTCCACTTCATGGGTGAGGGCAAAGAATCTGCTGCTGAACACCTGTCTTTGCAACCGGAGCCTCCGTCTCTTTACATGTCCCAGAGAGTGACAGTCCTTTAATGAAGGTTGGATGTTCAACACCAAGGGCATTTACAAGTGCAACAACTTGTATTTATATAGTGTCTTTAATGTAGTGAAACATTCCAAGGCCCTTCACAAGAGCGTTATCAGATCAGATTTGACACCGAGCCACATATTAGAAAAGGTGACCAAAAGCTTGGTCAACATAAGAACATAAGAAATAGGAGCTGGAGTAGGCCATTTGATCCTACAAGCCTTTTTAACAAGATCATGGCTGTTCTTCGACCTCAACTCACCCAGAGAGTTGTGAACCTGTGGAATTCTCTGCCACAGAAAGTTGTTGAGTCCAGTTCATTGGACATATTCAAAAGGGAGTTAGATGTGTGGCCCTTATGGTTAAAGGGATCAGTGGGTATGGAGAGAAGGCAGGGGTGGGGTACTGAGGTTGCATGATCAGCCATGATCATATTGAATGGCGGTGCAGGCTCGATGGGCTGAATGGCCTGCTCCTGCACCTATTTTTCTATGTTTCCATGTAACTCCACCTTCCCGTGCTATCCCCATATCCCTTAATTCCCTTAAGTCAGAGGGGTAGGTTTTAAGGAGTGTCTTAAAGGAAGAGAGAGAGGAGGAAAAGCAGACAGGTTTAGGGAGGAAATTCCACACCTTGGGGCCTCAGCAGTTGAAGACATGGCCGCCGATGGTGGGGATGGAAATCAGGGATGCGCAAGGGGTCAGAATTGGAGGAACATTGAGTTCTTGAAGGGTTGTAGGGCTGGAGATGGTTCGAGAGGAGGAGCAAGGCCATGGAGGGATATGAACATGAGGATGAATATTATAAAATGGAGGCATGGGTGGACCGAGAGCCAATGTGGATTAGTGAGCTCAAGGGTGATGGCTCAATGTCATGAGAAAACATTGGTCAAGTGTTGAGACACTGTTCACGTTTTCCTGGTGACAGCTGATGGCATCTCTGTTATATTCAATTAAAAAGATAGTCTAAAGTTTAAGAGATGATTAGGAAGCTGGAAATAAGAGATGAGAAGGTTAAAGAGTGGAGGGGTGGAGGCGTTTGAAATAATGAAGGGTAGATTGGGAATGACAGGCAAGGAAGTTTTGCTAAATCTTTATAAATCACTGGTTAGGCCTCAGCGGGAGTACTGTGTCCAATTCTGGGCACCACACTTTAGGAAGGGCTTCAAGGCCTTGGAGAGGGGACAGAAGAGATTTACCAAGATTATATCAGGGAAGAGAGACTTCAGTTATGTGGGGAGACTAGAGGAGCTGGGATTGATCTCCTGAGATGCAAGAGTCTGGGAGCCAGCTTTTCAGACAAGACATTAAACCGAGGCCCCGTCTGCTCTCTCAGGTGGACGTAAAAGATCCCATGGCATTATTTCAAAGAAGAGCAGGGGAGTTATCCCCGGTGTCCTGGCCAATATTTATTCCTGAACCAACATCACTTTAAAAAAAAAAAACAGATAATCAGGTCATTATCACATTGCTGTTTGTGGGATCTTGCTGTGTATAAGTTGGCTGCAGTGTCTCCCACATTACAACAGTGACTGCACTCCAAAAGTACTTCATTGGCTGTAAAGCGCTTTGGGACGTGCCAAGGTAGTGCTTGAACGGCGACCAGATTTACACGAAATACCCGTTGCATTTCGCTGAATGAAAAAAAAGAAATAAAACATTGGGTGGCACTGAAAGGCTGAGTTCAAACTAAAAACATAGCCTGAAAAAAATAATTAATTGGGACCAAGTCAAAACTAGTCCCAGTTAATGGGCAATAATGCTGGCCTTGTTAGCAACACCCACATAGAACATAAGAACATAAGAAATAGGAGCAGGAGAAGGCCATACGACCCCTTGAGCCTGCTCCACCATTTAATACGATCATGGCTGCTCCAATCATGGACTCAGCTCCACTTCCCTGCCCGCTCCCCATAACCCCTTATTCCCTTATCGGTTAAGAAACTGTCTATCTCTCGGTCTTGAATTTATTCAATGACCCAGCTTCCACAGCTCTCTGAGGCAGCGAATTTCATAGATTTACAACCCTCTGAGAGAAGAAATTCCTCCTCATCCTCAGTTTTAAATGGGCGGCCCCTTTTTCTAAGATCATGCCCTCTAGTTCTAGTCTCCCCCATCAGTGGAAACATCCTCTCTCCATCCACCTTGTCAAGCCCACCTCATAATCTTATACGTTTCGATAAGATCACCTCTCATTCTTCTGAATTCCAATGAGTAGAGGCCCAACCTACTCAACCTTTCCTCATAAGCCAACTCCCTCATCCCCAGAATCAACCGAGTGAACATCCCATGAACGAATAAATAAAAATATCTGGGGCTGTATTTCCGTTGGCCTCACGCCTCTATAGGCGCCTCGGACAGGCAGTAATGCGTATGGAAATGGTTTCCGGCCGGGCGGCCGGCTTCGAGCGCCCCGCTGGGAGATTTGTTAGCGGTTTTGCGCGGGCGCGGAGCAGCACCGTCCTGCGAGTGTGGCGCACGCCTACAAAGCCCCCGGTTTCGACAGCGTTTTGATTTTGGTTTTGCGCTGACCCTGTAGCGTTCTGTTGCGCCGTGGTGGGACCGCCTGGAAAACAAGAGCTGTCCCGGTGTCGGTGAGTGAAGGAATTACTGAATGAGCTAAATTTGATTGTTTCGTTTATTTTTGTGATCTGTCTTAATTTGGGGTGTGCAAGATACTGGGAAAGTGTGATCTGTGGCGATTTTTCCCCCCTCCAGGGATGCCTCTCTCAGGCCGCTCTGAGGCCGGTTCTTTAGCAACGGATTTTCAGTTGTTCAGCTGGCCTAGCCTCCTGAGAGAGGTTTGGAACGTTTCCCTGAGCGCTCCGCCCCCACACTCGAGGCCCAGCTAATGAATCTTGTGGCTGCAGATGCAAAGCCATTTCCCCGCTGCAAACTTTATCGTCCCGCTCACATTCCTGCCTGAAAAGTCCAGCCCCTGGTGTGATAAAAATCAACCAGTCACAAATAAGAATCTCGTTTGCCAGCGTGCTTCACTGCACGAGCATAGCTCTTTCTTGTAAAAAGCACGGATCTCCTTCCGATTCACCTGCCGCTTTGTTCTGCCCCTGTACCATGTACTTTATCAACCTGTGTATTTATACAGGGCAGAGACAGATGTAATGAATCAATGGGACAATCTCCAGATGAACTGACTCTAAACAGCAGCTCCAGTTTCTATTATCCTAGAGCCGCGTTGAATGCCTGATAGAGTTTTTGTTCCAGTCTACAATCAATTCGTTTTGCCGGGGAATTAAAAAAAAACCCTCGTCAGATAAAGAGAAAATTGCAAACAGTTTAAGCAAAGCAGTTCTCAAACTGTCACATCAAACATGCATATTGTCCCCATTGGGCACATCTAAGTGCAGCATTCCCAAAGGGATGGCTCAGAAAACAAGTGGTTTTCCTATCCTGTTCATTACTGTGTAATGCTGAGGGAATGCTGCACTGTTGGAGCGGCAGTACTGAGGGAGTGCCATACTGTCGGAGGGGCAGTACTGAGGGAGCGCTGCACTGTCGGAGGAGCAGTATGAGGGAGTGCCGCAATGTCGGAGGGGCAGTACTGAGGGAGTGCTGCACTGTCGGAGCGGCAGTACTGAGGGAGCGCTGCACTGTCAGAGGAGCAGTATGAGGGATTCCTGCACTGTCGGAGGGGCAGTACTGAGGGAGCGCTGCACTGTCAGAGGGGCAGTATGAGGGAGTCCTGCACTGTCGGAGGGGCAGTATGAGGGAGTGCCGCACTGTCGGAGGGGCAGTACTGAGGAAGTGTTGCACTGTCGGATTGGCAGTACTGAGGGATGTGTTGCACTGTCAGAATGGCAGTACTGAGGGAGTGCTGCACTGTCAGAGGGGCAGTACTGAGGGAGCGTTGCACTGTTGGAGGTGCAGTGCTGAGGGAGTGCTGCACTGTCGGAGGTGCAGTGCTGAGGGAGGGCTGCACTGTCGGAGGGGCAGTACTGAGGGAGTGCTGCACTGTCGGAGGTGCCGTCTTTCGGATGAGACATTAAACCGAGGCCCCGTCTGCTCTCTGATGTGGACGTAAAAGATCCCATGGGAGTTATCCCCGATGTCCTGGATAATATTTAGCCCTCAATATCATTAAAAGCAGATTATCTGCTCATTATCACATTGCTGATGGTGGGAGCTTGCTGTGCGCAAGTTAGCTGCCGCGTCGCCCACATTACAACAGTGACTACACTTCAAAAAGTACTTCAATGGCTGTAAAGCGCTTTGGGATGTCCCAAGGTCATGGAAGGCGCTATATAAATGCAAGTCTTTCTTTTATTCTAGAAATGAGAAGACTGAGGTAGAGGTAGCGGTCTTCAAGATTATAAAGGGGTTTGATAGAGTAGACGTAGAGAAGATGTTTCTATTTGTGGGTGAGACCAGAACTAGGAGCTATAGCTATAAGATAGACACTAATAAATTCAACTGGGAATTCAGGAGAAATGTCTTTACCCAGAGCGCGGTGAGAATGTGGAACTCGTTACCACAGGGAGTGGTGAAGGCGAATAGTATAGAAGGGGAACAGCAACAACAACTTATATTTATACAGCGCCTTTAACGTAGTGAAACATCCCAGGGCGCTTCACAGGAGTATTATGAGATAAAAAGCGAGATAAACACATGAGGGAGAAAGGAATAGAAGGATATGTTGATGGAGTTAGATGAAAAGGGGTGGGAGGAGGCTCGTGTGGAGCATAAACACCGGCACGGACCTGTTGGGCCAAATGGCCTGTTTCTGAGCTGTCAACACATGGAAAGCTTTAAAAGCCAGCAAAGAACAACTAAAACAAATTATTAATAAAGGGAAGATAGACTATGAAAGTAAACTAGCACAAAATATAAAAACAGATAGTAAGAGTTTCTATAGGTATATAAAAAGGAAAAGAGTGGCTAAAGTAAATGTTGGTCCCTTAGAGGATGAGACCGGGGAATTAGTAATAGGGAACATGGAGATGGCAGAAACTCTGTACAAATATTTTGTATCAGACTTTACAGTAGACGACACTAACAATATTCCGACAGTGGATAGTCAAGGGGCAATGGGGGGGGAGGAACTTAACACAATCACAATCACTAAGGAGGTAGTACTCAGTAAGATAATGGGACGAAAGGCAGATAAATCCGCTGGAACTGATGGTTTGCATTCTAGGGTCTTAAGAGAAGTAGCGGCAGGGATTGTGGGTGCATTGGTTGTAATTTACCAAAATTTCCTGGATTCTGGGGAGATCCCAGCAGATTGGAAAACTGCAAATGTAACGTCCCTATTTAAAAAAGGCGGCAGACAAAAAGGAGGAAACTACAGACCAGTTAGCCTAACTTCTGTGGTTGGGAAAATGTTGGTGTCCATTATTAAAGAAGCAGTAGCAGGACATTTGGAAAAGCAAAATTCGGTCAGGCAGAGTCAGCATGGATTTATGAAGGGGAAGTCATGTTTGACAAATTTGCTGGAATTCTTTGAGAATGTAATGAACAGGGTGGATAAAGGGGAACCAGTGGATGTGGTGTATTTGGACTTCCAGAAGGCATTTGACAAGGTGCCACATAAAAGGTTACTGCACAAAATAAAAATTCACGGGGTTGGGGGTAATATATTATCATGGATAGAGGATTGGCTAACTAACAGAGTACAGAGAGTCGGGATAAATTGGTACATTCTCGGGTTGGCAACCAGTAACTAGTGGGGTGCCGCAGGGATCAATGCTGGGACTCCAACTATTTACAATCTATATTAACAACTTGGAAGACGGGACCGAGTGTAACATAGCCAAGTTTGCAGATGCTACAAAGATGGGAGGAAAAGCAATGTGTGAGGAGGACACAAAAAATCTGCAAAACGACATAGACAGGCTAAGTGAGTGGGCAAAAATTTGGCAGATGGAGTATAATGTCGGAAAGTGTGAGGTCATGTACTTTGGCAGAAAAAAATGAAAGAGCAAGTTATTATTTAAATGGAGAAAGATTGCAAAGTGCTGCAGTACAGCGGGACCTGGAAGTACTTATGCATGAAACACAAAAGGATAGTATGCAGGTACAGCAAGTGATCAGGAAGGCCAATGGAATCTTGGCCTTTATTGCAAAGAGGATGGAGTATAAAAGCAGGGAAGTCTGCTTCAGCTATATAAGGTATTGGTGAGGCCACACCTGGAATACTGCGTGCAGTTTTGGTTTCCATATTTACAAAAGGATATACTTGCTTTGGAGGCAGTTCAGAGAAGGTTCACTAGGTTAATTCCAGGGATGAGGGGGTTGATTTATGAGGAAAGGTTGAGTGGGTTTGGCCTCTACTCATTGGAATTCAGAAGAATGAGAGGTAATCTTATCGAAACGTGTAAGATTATGAGGTGAGCTTGACAAGGTGGATGCAGAGAGGATGTTTCCACTGATGGGGGAGACTAGAACTAGAGGGCATGATCTTAGAATAAGGGGCCGCCCATTTAAAACATAGATGAGGAGAAATTTCTTCTCTCAGAGGATTGTAAGTCTGTGGAATACGCTGCCTCAGAGAGCTGTGGAAGCTGGGACATTGACTAAATTTAGGACAGAAATAGAGTTTCTTAAACAATAAGGGGTTATGGGGTTATGGGGAACGGGCGGGGAAGTGGAGCTGAGTACATGATCAGATCAGCCATGATCTTATTGAATGGCAGAGCAGGCTCGAGGGGCCATATGGCCTACTCCTGCTCCTATTTCTTATGTCCTTATGTAATGTAATGTAACACCATCTGACAGATAAAAGGAGTTTCCAATTAACTTAAAAATTTATAGCAACTGAAAAGGACCTTTAGACACAAGTCTATTCCTTTTTAATAGACCAGCCCCTTCTATCCGCATTTTTAATAGACTTTTCTTTAACTCTTTCTCTCTAGAAACACATACTATTGCCTCTTGAGCCCATTCTGTCCCTTTCAGTATCTTTCCCCGGTAAGTCACTGCACAACTCCATTGCTCTTTGTGTGAAAATATTCCACTGGGCTACTGTTCCTTTTGCCAACTTTCTGATTTGCTCTTGTGAATAACCTGCCCACAACCGCATCAACAGCATAACATCGAAAGCCTCATTCTTTTCCATGCCATTACCCTGTCACCCAAAGAGGAATCTTATTAGGAGTTATAAAATTCTCCATTGGAATTTGCACGGATGGGGCTCTGGAACTCTGGCTGTAACTTTCATGCGTCACAACACGTGGCTTAGGGGGACAAAGTGGGATCTATTTATTCATTCCTGGGATGTGGGCATTGCTGGGAAAGGCCGGCATTTATTGCACATCCCTAATTGCCCTGGAGAAGGTTGTGGTGAGGCGCCATCTTGAACCGCTGCAGTCCATTTGGTGAAGGTGCTCCAAACGTGCTGACTTTGTCGTAGCAGTTTGGTGCAACTGAGTGACTCGCTAGGCCATTTCAGAGGGCAATTAAGAGGCAACCACATTGGTGCGGGTCTGGAGTCACATATAGGCCAGACCGGGTAAGGACACCCGTGAACCAGTTGGGTTTTTACAACAATCCGGTAGTTTCATGGTCAGCGTTACTGAAACTAGTTTTTTAAATTTCAGATTTATTTAATTAACTGAATTTAAATTCCCCAGCTGCCGTGGTGGGATTTGAACTCATGTCTCATGGATCATTAGTCCAGGCCTCTGAAGTATTATCCTAGCAACATAACCACTCTGCTACCGTACCTTTAGGGATCTGTACTTTGCTAACATAACATAAGAACATAAGAATTAGGAACAGGAGTAGGCCATTTAGCCCCTCAAGCCTGCTCCGCCATTCAACAAGATCACGGCTGATCTGGCCGTGGACTCAGCTCCACTTACCCGCCCGCTCCCCATAACCCTTAATTCCCTTATCGGGTAGAAATCTATCTGTCTGTGATTTGAATACATTCAATGAGTTGGCCTCAACTGCTTCCTTGGGCAGAGAATTCCACAGATTCACAACCCTCTGGGAGAAGAAATTCCTTCTCAACTCGGTTTTAAATTGGCTCCCCCGTATTTTGAGGCTGTGCCCCCTAGTTCTAGTCTCCCCGACCAGTGGAAACAACCTCTCTGCCTCTATCTTGTCTATCCCTTTCATTATTTTAAATGTTTCTATAAGATCACCCCTCATCCTTCTGAACTCCAACGAGTAAAGACCCAGTCTACTCAATCTATCATCATAAGGTAACCCCCTCATCTCCGGAACCAGCCGAGTGAATCGTCTCTGTACCCCCTCCAAAGCCAGTATATCCTTCCTTAAGTAAGGTGACCAAAACTGCACGCAGTACTCCAGGTGTGGCCTCACCAATACCTTGTACAGTTGCAGCAGGACCTCCCTGCTTTTGTACTCCATCCCTCTCGCAATGAAGGCCAACATTCCATTCGCCTTCCTGATTATCTGCTGCACCTGCAAACTAACTTTTTGGGATTCATGCACAAGGACCCCCTGAGGGAGGGGGAGAAAGCCTTGTTGATGATTTAGTCGGGGGGCTCAGTCGATTTCCTTCTGATTTTGGCAGTGACGAAACATTTCCCACAGATTTACACAAGTCTTCAATCAAACTCACGAGAAACCCTGGCTTACAGTAAGGAAATTGATGCAGTATGGGCTGCTCTTCTGAGGTTCAGGCACAGTAAGGGGGAGCTTTATTTTGCCTATGGCTGTGTCAGCCATGGCTCAGTGGGTAGCACTGTCGCCTCTGAATCACAAGGCTCAAGTCCCACTCCAGAGACTTGAGCACACAAATCCAGGCCGACATTCCCAGTGCAGTGCTCAGGGAGCGCTGCACTGTCAGAGGTGCCATCTTTCGGATGAGACGTTGAACCGAGGCCCCGTCTGCGGCACTATTTCGAAGAAGAGAAGGGGAGTTATCCCCGGTGTCTTGGCCAATATTTATCCCTCAATCAACATCACTAAAGCAGATTTTCTGGTCGTTATCCCATTGCTGTTTGTGGGATCTGGTTTCCACTGACAGTGCTATGGAATCTTTTACATCCACCTGAAAAGGTTTAACCTCACAACTGAAAAACAGCACCTCCCTCATTACCCCACTGGAGTGCCACCCTAGATTTTGGAGTGGAGTGTGGGGTGGGACTCAAATCCACAACCTTCTGACTCAGAGGGCGAGAGTGCTACCCACTGGGCCACGGTTGACACTTACAGGCAAGACTGGGAGTGTGGCGGATTCGCCACCTTGAAGGACATTAGTCAAGCCCCCTTGGAAAAAAAGCAACATCCCCACCGACACCGACCCCTGGCCCAAGACCGCCAAAAGTAGAGGAGAAGCATTCGGGGAGGCGCCGAGCACAGAGTCTCTTCACCAGGAGCACGCGGAGACCGAGCGCAAACAGTGGAAGGAGCGTTCGACAACCCAAGCACTCCACCCACCCGTCTCTCCAATGAACGACCCTCCAACCACCGTCTGCCCCATCTGTGACAGAGACTGTAGGTCCCGCATCGGACTCATCAGTCACCTGAGAACTCATTTTTAGTGTGGAAGCAAGTCATCCTCGACTCCGAGGGACTGCCGAAGAAGGAGGAGGAGTTGGGTTTGCACAACAAGTTGGCAGCTTCTCATGATCACATTTCGGGTGGCAGGCCACCAATGACCAGTCAGTCGAGGAGGCGGGAGCTCGGAGCAGCGCGAGTCCGGGGTCGGCGAGAGGCCTATAAAGGCCAGCGGGAGTCGAGCAGTTAGTCGAGGAGGCGGGAGCTCGGAGCAGCGCGAGTCCGGGGTCGGCGAGAGGCCTATAAAGGCCAGCGGGAGTCGAGCAGTCAGTCGAGGAGGCGGGAGCTCGGAGCAGCGCGAGTCCGGGGTCGGCGAGAGGCGTACCGGTGCAGCTACAGGGAGAAGGCAAAGAAAGAAACAAAGGTGACGTCACAGCCTAGGGGGTAAGTGATTGGCGAGTAGTTTTTCTTTTTCTTCTTATATTAGTCAGTAACTTTTAACATTGTTGTTGCCAATTTAAGTGTATCTAAGGGTTAAGTCATGGCAGGAGAGCTCGGTCGGGTGTTATGCTCCTCCTGTACCATGTGGGAACTCAGGGACACTTCCAGTGTCCCTGATGACTACGTGTGTGGGAAGTGTGTCCACCTCCAGCTCCTGACTGTCTGCGTTGCGGAGTTGGAGCTGAGGATGGATTCGCTCTGGAGCATCCACGATGCTGAGAATGACGTGAGTATCACGTGTAGTGAGTTGGTCTTACCGCAGGGAAAGGGTCCACAGCCAGCTAGGGAATGGAAGACCAGCAGGAAGAGTAGTGCAAGGAAGGTAGTGCATGGGTCCCCTGCGGTCATCCCCCTGCAAAACAGATACACTGTTTTGAGTACTGTTGAGGGGGATGACTCATCAGGGGAGGGCAGCAGCAGCTAAGTTCATGGCACCGTGGCTGGCTTTGTTGCACAGGAGGGCAAGAAAAAGAGTGGGACAGCAATAGTGATAGGGGATTCAATGGTGAGGGGAATAGATAGGCGTTTCTGCGGCCGCGACCGAGACTCCAGGATGGTATGTTGCCTCCCTGGTGCAAGGGTCAAGGATGTCTCGGAGCGGGTGCAGGACATTCTGAAATGGGAGGGAGAACAGCCAGTTGTCGTGGTGCACATTGGTACCAACGACATAGGTAAAAAAAAGGGATGAGGTCCTACGAAACGAATTTAAGGAGCTAGGAGCTAAATTAAAAAGTAGGACCTCAAAAGTAGTAATCTCGGGATTGCTACCAGTGCCACGTGATAGTCAGAGTAGGAATCGCAGGATAGCTCAGATGAATACGTGGCTTGAGCAGTGGTGCAGCAGGGAGGGATTCAAATTCCTGGGGCATTGGGACCGGTTCTGGGGGAGGTGGGACCAGTACAAACCGGACGGTCTGCACCTGGGCAGGACCAGAACCAATGTCCTAGGGGGAGTGTTTGCTAGTGCTGTTGGGGAGGATTTAAACTAATATGGCAGGGGGATGGGAACCAATGCAGGGAGACAGAGGGAAACAAAAAGGAGGCAAAAGCAAAAGACAGAAAGGAGATGAGGAAAAGTGGAGGGCGGAGAAACCCACGGCAAAGAACAAAAAGGGCCACTGTACAGCAAAATTCTAAAAGGACAAAGGGTGTTAAAAAAACAAGCCTGAAGGCTTTGTGTCTTAATGCAAGGAGTATCCGCAATAAGGTGGATGAATTAATTGTGCAAATAGATGTTAATAAATATGATGTGATTGGGATTACGGAGACGTGGCTCCAGGATGATCAGGGCTGGGAACTCAACATTCAGGGGTATTCAACATTCAGGAAGGATAGAATAAAAGGAAAAGGAGGTGGGGTAGCATTGTTGGTTAAAGAGGAGATTAATGCAATAGTTAGGAAAGACATTAGCTTGGATGATGTGGAATCTATATGGGCAGAGCTGCAGAACACCAAAGGGCAAAAAACGTTAGTAGGAGTTGTGTACAGACCTCCAAACAGTAATAGGGATGTTGGGGAGGGCATCAAACAGGAAATTAGGGGTGCATGCAATAAAGGTGTAGCAGTTATAATGGGTGACTTTAATATGCACATAGATTGGGCTAGCCAAACTGGAAGCAATACGGTGGAGGAGGATTTCCTGGAGTGCATAAGGGATGGTTTTCTAGACCAATATGTTGAGGAACCAACTAGGGGGGAGGCCATCTTAGACTGGGTGTTGTGTAATGAGAGAGGATTAATTAGCAATCTCATTGTGCGAGGCCCCTTGGGGAAGAGTGACCATAATATGGTGGAATTCTGCATTAGGATGGAGAATGAAACAGTAAATTCAGAGACCATGGTCCAGAACTTAAAGAAGGGTAACTTTGAAGGTATGAGGCGTGAATTGGCTAGGATAGATTGGCGAATGATACTTAGGGGGTTGACTGTGGATGGGCAATGGCAGACATTTAGAGACCGCATGGATGAATTACAACAATTGTACATTCCTGTCTGGCGTAAAAATAAAAAAGGGAAGGTGGCTCAACCGTGGCTATCAAGGGAAATCAGGGATAGTATTAAAGCCAAGGAAGTGGCATACAAATTGGCCAGAAATAGCAGCGAACCTGGGGACTGGGAGAAATTTAGAACTCAGCAGAGGAGGACAAAGGGTTTGATTAGGGCAGGGAAAATGGAGTACGAGAAGAAGCTTGCAGGGAACATTAAGGTGGATTGCAAAAGTTTCTATAGGTATGTAAAGAGAAAAAGGTTAGTAAAGACAAACGTAGGTCCCCTGCAGTCAGAATCAGGGGAAGTCATAACGGGGAACAAAGAAATGGCAGACCAATTGAACAAGTACTTTGGTTCGGTATTCACTAAGGAGGATACAAACAACCTTCCGGATATAAAAGGGGTCAGAGGGTCTAGTAAGGAGGGGGAACTGAGGGAAATCTTTATTAGTCGGGAAATTGTGTTGGGGAAATTGATGGGATTGAAGGCCGATAAATCCCCAGGGCCTGATGGACTGCATCCCAGAGTACTTAAGGAGGTGACCTTGGAAATAGCGGATGCATTGACAGTCATTTTCCAACATTCCATTGACTCTGGATCAGTTCCTATGGAGTGGAGGGTAGCCAATGTAACACCACTTTTTAAAAAAGGAGGGAGAGAGAAAACAGGGAATTATAGACCGGTCAGCCTGACCTCAGTAGTGGGTAAAATGATGGAATCAATTATTAAGAATGTCATAGCAGTGCATCTGGAAAATGGTGACATGATAGGTCCAAGTCAGCATGGATTTGTGAAAGGGAAATCATGCTTGACAAATCTTCTGGAATTTTTTGAGGATGTTTCCAGTAAAGTGGACAAAGGAGAACCAGTTGATGTGGTATATTTGGACTTTCAGAAGGCTTTCGACAAGGTCCCACACAAGAGATTAATGTGCAAAGTTAAAGCACATGGGATTGGGGGTAGTGTGCTGACGTGGATTGAGAACTGGTTGTCAGACAGGAAGCAAAGAGTAGGAGTAAACGGGTACTTTTCAGAATGGCAGGCAGTGACTAGTGGGGTGCCACAAGGTTCTGTGCTGGGGCCCCAGCTGTTTACATTGTACATTAATGATTTAGACGAGGGGATTAAATGCAGTATCTCCAAATTTGCGGATGACACTAAGTTGGGTGGCAGTGTGAGCTGCGAGGAGGATGCTATTAGGCTGCAGAGTGACTTGGATAGGTTAGGTGAGTGGGCAAATGCATGGCAGATGAAGTATAATGTGGATAAATGTGAGGTTATCCACTTTGGTGGTAAAAACAGAGAGACAGACTATTATCTGAATGATGACAGATTAGGAAAAGGGAAGGTGCAACAAGACCTGGGTGTCATGGTACATCAGTCATTGAAGGTTAGCATGCAGGTACAGCAGGCGGTTAAGAAAACAAATGGAATGTTGGCCTTCATAGCGAGGGGATTTGAATACAGGGGCAGGGAAGTGTTGCTACAGTTGTACAGGGCCTTGGTGAGGCCACACCTGGAGTATTGTGTACAGTTTTGGTCTCCTAACTTGAGGAAGGACATTCTTGCTATTGAGGGAGTGCAGCGAAGATTCACCAGACTGATTCCCGGGATGGCGGGACTGACCTATCAAGAAAGACTGGATCAACTGGGCTTGTATTCACTGGAGTTCAGAAGAATGAGAGGGGACCTCATAGAAACGTTTAAAATTCTGACGGGTTTGGACAGGTTAGATGCAGGAAGAATGTTCCCAATGTTGGGGAAGTCCAGAACCAGGGGTCACAGTCTGAGGATAAGGGGTAAGCCATTTAGTACCGAGATGAGGAGAAACTTCTTCACCCAGAGAGTGGTGAACCTGTGGAATTCTCTACCACAGAAAGTAGTTGAGGCCAATTCACTTAATATATTCAAAAGGGAGTTAGATGAAGTCCTTACTACTCGGGGGATCAAGGGTTATGGCGAGAAAGCAGGAAGGGGGTACTGAAGTTTCATGTTCAGCCATGAACTCATTGAATGGCGGTGCAGGCTAGAAGGGCTGAATGGCCTGCTCCTGCACCAATTTTCTATGTTTCTATGACCAGTTTGCCATGGTGTAATATATCTGTGGTTTTGCCTCTCTGCATGTTGACTCACTTTCACATGTGGAACAATTGCCTGTGCCAGTTCTGTAGGTGGTTGCTATGGTTATCCTCTGTTTTACTGAATGGAATCTCTTACATCCAACAGAATGGGTGAGGGTAATTACCCTCCAGCAGAACAGGCCCGACCCTGATCTCTCCACACACAGCTCCACTTTTTGATTGTCCCAAATGTGGAAAGACTTCATAAGGCCACCAAACAACTGAAAACAAACTGACCACCGAATCACTAAGGGAGCGGGTCACCAATAGGCCACTAGGTACTCAGGTGGAATTCTGGTTCCTGGACTAACAGTAGAGAAAGACGCCAAGCCAGGAGCAAAAACACAGCTGCACAGCCGACGAGCTCTCAGCGTTTCTCCCTCGTGGCCAAAGCCCAACACGTATGCTAAACAGAACAGGAACAAACTTTGAAATGGCTTTGAACATGAGCAGTTCAGCGCACAGCCCCTTGTCTCTCTATACATGGTCATCTTGCTTAAAGGGAAAGAGGCTTCTGAATCCAGCGCCGCAAATTAGGAGATGCAGCCGCATCTGAATTGCTGAGAGATGTGGAAGCGACACGTTGAAAGTAGAATTGGAGACAGACAGAGAGAATGGATGGAGGCAGAGTTGGATGGCAGCTGTGTCTGGTAGCGGTTGAGAAGAGAAGAGATCCTTAGCTTACTATTAAATGAAAACTTTTTAAATGAACCTGCATTAGAAAGAGAGAGCAGGTGCCCATTACAACAGCAACAACTGGTATTTACATAGCGCCTTTAACGTAGTGAAACGTCCCAAGGCGCTTCACAGGAGTATTATGAGATATAAAAAATTGACACCGAGCCGCATAAGGAAAAATTAGCGCAGGTGACCAAAAGCTTGGTCAGAGAGGTAGGTTTTAAGGAGCGTCTTGAAGGAGGAAAGAGAGGTGGAGAGGTTTAGGCAGGGAGTTCCAGAGCTTGGGGTCTAGGCAACAGAAGGCACGGCCACCAATGGTTGAGCGATTATAATCAGGGATGCTCAGGAGGGCAGAATTAGAGGAGCGCAGACATCTCGGGGTGGGGAGGGTAGGGCTGGAGGAGATTACAGAGATAGGGAGGGGCGAGGGCCATGGAGGGATTTGAAAACAAGGATGACAATTTTGAAATTGAGGCATTGCTTGACCAGGAGCCAATGTAGGTCAGCGAGCACAGAGGTGATGGGTGAGCAGGACTTGGTACAAGACAAGACACGGGCAGCCGAGTTTTGGATCAGCTCTAGTTTACGTAGGGTAAAATGTGGGAGGCCTTGGAACAGTCAGGGAATACTATTATCGATTATCCTTTTGAAAGAGAAATCTAAACATCCATACATAAACATTCTAACCATCTAACATCTACCTTACTTGCATAGTGCTTGCGTCCTAGTCATACTATCACTGAGATTCAAGATAGGCTATCGAGTTAGCACAACCTGCAGTGCAATGTTGTTATAGCATGTTGCTCAGACCTCCAAAGGTGTTCTATTATACTGGTGGTAGAGGCATGTCATCCCCTCTATAATAAATTAAAAATCTTATGTATGGTGTGCACTTCCTGCAAGTGTCACACTTCCTGTCACACTTTAGTTGTCACGCTTCATCCTCTGACTCACCATGAGCAATGCCACAGGAGAACTGCTAGCATATGTAAAATTCTCAATATAAAGAACATAAAATTCTCCTGATTTCCTGTTGATTTTTGATATGTTTTATGTATTTGTCTCCGCAGTCACAGAACCCGCAGTCACTCAGCGCTACTACGCATCACTTGAAGAAAGATTCTTCCAGATAAGCGAAAAGGAACTCACCAAAATAAACACATTTTACGCAGGTAAACTCGAGATTCCTGTATTTTTTCCGTTCGCTGTATCTACGGATCCCCATAAAGTTGCTGCTACTGATTTTGTTGTTCTGGAACGCGTGGCCTGAAAAGGGTGGTGCAATCAGATTCCACAGACACTTTCAAAAGGCAATTGGACATGTCCTTGAAGAGGACTCATTTGCAGGGCTATGGGGAGAAAGCTGGGGCGTGGGATTAAATTGGACAGTTCTTTCCAAGAGCCGGCACAGGCACGGAGGGCTCAATGGCCTCCTTCTGTGCTGTAAGATTCTGTGATTCTATTGACCACTGTAATGTATTTGCTTCATGGGTTGTTTGCTGAAGAATTCATAGCAACACATTGCTATTAAGAGAAAGAAAGCAAGAAAGACTTGCATTTATATAGCGCCTTTCAAGAACTTGTTGGTTTATTAGAAAAAGGTTTAACAATCACAATACACATTCCCAATTCATCCACCAGGCTCACAACCACCTGCCTCATCATGGCTGGGGTTTTATTGAGTCTTGTGAACATCACGTGACTGGCTAAGCCACTCCCAACTCAACAGCTCTACAACTATTTTAAGTTGATCTGTAAACCAAGTTGATCTGTAAATCAAGTGGCCCCTAATTAAAGGGGGGCACTAAAACCGACACATTAAATAAATTAAACTATGGACAGTAAACTTAAATCAAATTAAAATTTGGTTGCTGGGGGTAATGATGCACTCCAGTCCCTCCGGTGCCCATCTCCATCTCCAGGAACACCCTGGCTTGGATGTAACCACGGAAGAGAGGCAGGCAGTCGGGCTGAACGACCCCCTCAACCGCCCGCAGCCTGGACTGCTCCGTGCAACACCTTCCAGACCAAATCCCCAATAAATAGAAGGAGGCCTCCCCCCATGTAGGGAGCACTCCATTGGGGACCCCCGCCTCCTCCGGACGGCAAGATGGTGCACCACGGCGTGTCCGGATGGCAGACGAGGATGGCAAAGTGGAGAGTGTGCAAGAGCAGCCCGTACAGGAATCCCCTCCGTGTCGAACTGAAAGGCACAGAGGGTCAACAGCTCCACAACTCTTTTTTTTTAAAGAGACAAAATAAAACATTTAAATCAAGTACCCCCCAATCTGGGGGGGCCACTCCAAACATTTTCCAATGCCCTTTTTTTTTGTATTTTTGTAGATTTTTTGGGGGGCATTAAAATCGTGAATTTTCCAAGTGCCCCCTATAAAAGTGGAGGGGGACACTAAAACCGGCAATTAAAAACAAATTAAACTGTAAAATAAATAAAATCAAATTAAAATTTGGTTGCCGGGGGTGATGATGCACTCCAGTCCCTCCGGTGCCCACCTCTCGCGGAAGGCCGCGAGCGTACCGGTGGACATCGCGTGCTCCATCTCCAAGGACACCCTGGCCCGGATGTACGCGCAGGAGAGAGGCAGGCAGTTGGGCTGAACGACCCCCTCGACCGCCCGCTGCCTGGACCGGTTGATGGCACCCTTGGCCGTGCCCAGGAGCAGTCCTACGAGGAGGCCTTCCGACCTGCTTGCTCCCCTCCGCACAGGGTGCCCAAAGATCAGGAGTGTGGGACTGAAGTGCAGCCAGAAATTGAGGAGCAGCCCCTTTAAATATTGGAAGAGGGGCTGCAACCTCGCACACGCAGCGTAAACATGGAACACAGACTCCTCTAGACCGCAGAAATTACAGGCGGCCTGGAAGTCCATGAACCGACTTAAAAAACGATTGCATGGGACTGCTCCGTGCAACACCTTCCAGACCAAGTCCCCAATAAATAGAAGGAGGACTCCCATGTAGGGAGCACTCCAGTGGGGACCCCCGCCTCCTCCGGACGGCAAGATGGTGCACCACAGCGTGTCCGGATGGCAGACGAGGATGGCAAAGTGGAAAGTGTGCAAGAGCAGCCTGTACAGGAATCCCCTCCGTGTTGAACTGAAAGGCACAGAGGGTCAACAGCTCCACAACTCTATGAGCATGCTCACAGGTGCATACATTACAACCATCTTTGAGTCCCCTCAATAAGCAGGGGGACAAAATCATACTTTGGCCATTATTAGTTTATAATCACAGATGTTTTGCTGACTAGTTCTGTGTCAGCAATTCTCAATTTATGAATTAGCTCTGGAAACTCCCAACTAAAATCATAAAACTGAACGCAGCGCATTCCAAATTGTAACCACCCATTGTGTAAAAAAGTTTTTCCCTATGTCGTCTCTGGTTCTTTGTCCAATCACCTTAAATCTGTGCCCTCTGGTTACCGACCCTTCACCTGTTGAAAACAGTTTCTCTCATTTACTCTATCAAAACCCTTCATGATTTTAAACACCTCTCTCGAATCTCCTCTTGGCCTTCTTTGCTCCAAGGAGAACGTAATGTATGCAACTGTGAGTATGCTCACAGGTTTGTAGAGCTGTTTCATTGAGAGTGGCTTAGCCAGTCACGTGATGTTCACAAGACTCAATAAAACCCCAGCCAGTTGGGTCTAGGTCATCCACGATGGGGTTTGCAGTTGTGAGCCTAGTGGATGAACTGGTAATGTGTAGTGTGATTGTTAATCCTTTGATTAATAAACCAACTAGTTACTAATGGCAATGTGTTGCTAGGAATTCTTAAGCAAAGAAACCATGAAGCAAATACATTACAGAGAACAACCCCAGCTTCTCCCAGTCTATCCACGTAACTGTAATCCCTCATCCCTGGAACCATTCTAGTAAATTTCTTCTGTACCCTCTCCAAAAGCCTTCACGTCCTTCCTAAAGTGCAGTGCCCAGAATTGGACTCAATACTCCAGTCGCCTGTCACTTTAATTCTCCACTGCATCCTCACTCTGACCTCTGTGTCCTCGGTCTCCTACACTGTTCCAACGAAGCTCAACGCAAACTCGAGGAACAGCACCTCATCTTTCGTTTAGGCACTTTACAGCCTTCTGGACTCAACATCGAGTTCAACAATTTCAGAGCGTAACCGCTGCCAATCTTCAGTTCCCTTTCCCCCCTCCCACCGCCCCCAGAGCCTGTTTCTTTCTTTCTTTTTTTCTCCTTGTCTCTCATGGCAGCTGGTCATTATCCTACCATTCGCACCCTACTCTGACTAATATTTCTCTAAGTCTTGGCATTACCATTTGACTTTGGGCCATCATCCCCTTTGTCTCTCTAATCTCTCCTGTCTTCCAACCTATCACAGACCTTCCCTTTTGTTCTCTCTTCCCCTCACCCTTTCAGTGCTTGTTAAGAATTTGTTCTTTTCGAACACTCTCCAGTTCTGAGGAAGGGTCATCGACCCGAAACGTTAACTCGGTTTCCTCTCCACAGATGCTGCCTGACCTGCTGATATTGCCAGCATTTTCTGGTTTTATTCCAGATTCTGCAGCATCTGCAGCATTTTGCTTTTGGACACAATACTCCAGCTGGGGCCGAACTTGTGTTTTGTACAGGTTTAGCATAGCTTTCTGGCTTTTGTATTCTATGCCTCTATTTATAAAGCCCAGGATCCCATATGCTTTATGACCTGTTTTATTAATCTGTCCTGTCACCTTCAAAGGTTTGTTCGCAAACACGCCAGGTCTCTCTCTTCCTGCACCTCCTTTAAAACAGTACCGGTTAGTGCGTATGGTCTCACCTCGTTCTTCCTACCAAAATGTATCACCTCACACTTCAGGTGAATAGGGAAGCTGTGCTCAAAGATCACAGATCGGAGATCGGAGATAGGGCTGCAACACTGCACCCCAATTCTCCACCCTCCGACCCCCATGTCAATTGCCCTTGTTGTCACCACCGGTGGCTCAGAAAGAACAAACATTTCTATAGTGCCTTTCACGACCTCCGGATTTTCCCAAAGCGCTTTCCAACCAGTTAAGTACTTGTTTGGAGTGCAGTCACTGTTGTAGGAAACACGACAGCCAATTGAAACACAGCAAGGTCCCACATGCAGCAATGAGATGATGGCCAGATAACCTGTTTGAGTCACGTTGGTCGAGGGATAAATATTGGCCCAAGACAAACTAACCGAACATTTCATCGCGGTTTGTGGGATCTTGCTGTTTGTAAAATAGCTGCCAGGTTTACCTACTTAAAAAGCAATCACTTCACTATGTTCGTTGTGTAAATAATTCTGTGTGAAGTGCTTTGAGATGTTTGTAAGAGTTGCACTGAGGTGCTATTTTTTTTCTTGCTTGTCATCAGATGGATGATCTATTGAAATACAACAGTGCTTTATTATACACGGCAATCCGGAATAACTAACAGATTTAGTTATACTCCAGATGTAATGTGCATTGTCCAGGCATGCATAGAGAATTTTCTCAGCGGGTGAAACCCTCACTGGGCAGAAAGTTGCATGACGAAGGGAGCCTCCAGCACTGAGCTTCGTATCATTCTAAACATCAAAAGTAAAGGGGCTAGAAATTTGGTAAGGCCCGCTATCTTTAGCACCGGGTGATGTCTACTGCCTCAAAGTGCGATATTCAGCTGTATCGCCCCAAGGGGAGAGTGGAACACTAAGGGAAGCGTTCCACACGCCCTTTCGGGCGCTAACGGAGCGATAGCGCAGGAGGCCTACTCAATATTTTGGCGCTACGATGCCGGCAATCTAGCGCCTGAACCTGGAAAAAGAAATCCTGCTGAAAACTTCAATGACCCTACACCCCACGCTTCCCCCAATATTGCAACAAATAAATAAAAGTTGAAAAAGTGAAATTTCAGCCCTTGCCTTGCTCTCCGGACGCTATCACCCCGGGATCGTCGCTGGACCGACTGTTTTCCCCTCGCCGGTCTCAGCGCAGGCGATACTCTGGACGAAAAAGAGTCAGTTTTCCAGACGCGGGGCTACGGGGGCGTTGCACACTCGGTGACGTCGCCGAGTGGGCGGGGCTAGCGAGCGCAGTGCAAACTGTCAGCGCTGCCGCTAGACCTTCACTAACGTTCACGGCACTCAGGCGGGAGGTGTTTAGTGGTCCCCTCTCTGGCGCTAATGGTGGCGCTAAACAGCCGAATTTCTAGCCCAAGGACTATAAGGGTCAAGTTTCGGCCTGAGTTGCTCCTATTTTTTTTGGAGCAACTGGTTTAGAATGGAATATCTTAGAAATTGCAAGTCTTGGCATTTAGTTTGCTCCAGTTCTAGTCAGTTAGAACAGTTTCAGTTTGGAACAGATTTTTTTTCTCAAGAGGGGGCGTGTCCGGCCACTTACGCCTGTTTTGAAAGTTTAAGCAGCGAAAACTTATTCCAAACTAACTTGGAATGGAGTAAGTATAGATTTTTGTACGCTCAGAAAAACACTTTAGAAATCAGGCGTAGGTTACAAATCAGGCGTAGGGAATGAGAGGGGGAAGGGGGGGGGAGGGGAAGGGAAGTAATTAAATTCTACAAGCATCCAACCGTCTCACTTATACAAATAAAGAGCCATCCTGAATAAAAAAATTATAAACAAAGCAAATACAAAATATTGACTATTCCTACCTGAGAGAAGCAGCAGCAGCCTTCGAGTTGCGGTGCTTCAGGCAGGCCTTCCCGTCACGTAGGAGACAGCGTGTGGCGTCAGTGACTAGACGGCAGCCCGACAACAACGGCAGCAAGCAGCCTTCGAGCTGCGAGGGAGGCTGAGGCCATTCGGCCAGGGACAAGGAGAGGCAACCAGGTAGCCAGTTTGAAACTTAAATTTGTAATTGCAGAATGGGTGCTGCATTGTCAACACCACGGAGTATGCAATGGTTTGCCAGCAATTCATTGCATAGGAGAGAATTGATTCGAGCTCATCACACCAGGAACGTCATAGCCCGTAGGTTGATGGGCAGGAGACCTTACCCACGTCGGCAACATCGAGCCAGGTGCTCGGACCTGGACATGAGCGAGGCTGATTGTGACAAAAGGCTGCGTTTCCGCAGAGAAGTTGTCGCTGAGATATTTGATATGCTGAGAGCAGATTTGCAGCCCAGAAGCAGAACGCCGACTGCCCTGTCTGTTGCAGTGAAGGTAACAGCTGCACTTGCCTTCTATGCCTCGGGATCATTTCAGGCTACAACTGGAGATGTGCGTGCCATCTCTCAACGTGCAATACCTGCCTGCGTTTACCAGGTCACGGCTGCACTGTCTGCGCGGGGGAATGACTTCATCAATTTCCCAATGACCGCACAAGCGATCCATGACAGGGCTGTGGGCTTCTTCAGGATTGCCGGCTTCCCAAAGGTACAAGGCCGCATTGATTGTACCCACATCGCCTTGCGAGCACCTATGGAGGATTCTGAGCAGTACCGAAATAGGAAAGGTTTCCACTCTATCAATGTGCAGCTCGTGTGTGACGACAAGCAGCGCGTCATGTCAGTCGATGCGAGATACCCTGGCAGCACTCATGATGTGTTCATCCTACGCGACAGCGTTATATCTGACATGTTTCAGCAGCAGCCAGAAGGGCAGAGCTGGCTACTGGGAGACAAAGGGTACGGCCTGACCACCTGGCTCATGACGCCTCTACGCGTGACACGGACAGAAACTGACCGTCAATACAACATGGCGCACATTGCGACGCGCAGCATCATTGAGAGGACCATTGGCACATTGAACCAGCGATTCCGATGCCTGGACCATTCCGGAGGACACTTGCAATACTCTCCTCAGATTGTCGGTCACTTCACTGTTGTGTGCTGCATGCTCCATAACTTAGCCATCTTGAGGCAGCAGGGGCTGGTAGTGGAACCAGAAGACCTACGTGAGGGTCCAGTGCCTGATGATGGTATTTTGGAAAAGCAGGATGAGGATGATGACGACAATCAGGAAAGCATGCAAGTGACTGATGTCAGAGCACAAGGTCGGAGGAGGGACGTCCATCGTGCCCCTTTAACGATTGCTCGAGCCTTGCGCCAGCAGCTCATCCGTGAACGCTTCAACTACTGATGCCTGAGGGCTCTGCGACCACTGTTGCGTATGGACATGTTTATTCTTTGCAGTTGTTCCGACGTTGTGTTGTGTTAATGGAACATGAAGCAGTTTTAATGAAAACATATTTTATTGAAAAGTTAACGTCACTGTAATAAAATATTTGTTGTATCAAACCTTACTTTTTAATATGACCCTTGAAGATCACTTAAAAACTTATAAAGTTACAAAACAATTTCAATGTGAAAAACCTTACACTCTTAAGATCACTTAAACTTAAAGATCACTTTTTAGGTGCAAAAGTAAATAAGATACAAAAAGTGAGAGCATTTACACTATTAGATCACTTAAAAACCCTAAGATCACTTATAAGTTGTAAAGTTACAAAAGTTACAAAATAATTTCAATTTAAAAAACGCTACTACAGCTATATCAACAACAAGAACAAAAGCAGCAAAGAAAGGCTGCAAAACCATGTCTCATCCACATCTCAGTGAATGTTCACTTCTTCATGGGGGTATCATTTGATTGGTCGGGCTGTGTGCCCTTATTGCAGCAGCTACCTCCCTGACGGCCTGTGCCGTCGATTGCACTCCCTCGGACATTCCCTCACGAAGCTCCCGTGTCATTACTGCTATTTCTCCCGTCAGGACCGTCAACTCTTCACCCACTGCACTGATGCCACCGATGAGTGATCGGGTAAGCTCATTGGTCTCCATCCCCAATGCCACAACCTGAGCCGCATCTGTTGCATGCTGCATCTCAGGAGAGCATGTCTCCAATCTCCTTCTCCTCTGCCTGGGTCTGCCTTGTGGCACCACTACACTGGGAGGCGTGGGCTGGGACTGTGGGACGCTCTGTGTTCCAGACGGCAGTACTAGAGAGAGAGGCGCGGGCTGGGACTGTGGGACGCTCTGTGTTCCAGACGGCAGTACTAGAGAGAGGCTCAGGCTGGGATGGTGGGACGCTCGGTGTTCCAGACGGCAGCACTCGAGTGCGAGCCGTGGGCTGGGATGATGGGTGAATGGGTGTAAACTGCTCCATTATATCACCAGCACCACTGGGACCCGCAATGTCGGAATCAAAACCATGGAAGGTGGAACCAGGACCTATGCGAGTGGAAGGCGCAGGCTCGGACGGTAGTGCACTGACTGTAGAATGCTGCATTACACCAGCAGCACCACTGGGACCTGCAACATCGGAATCAAAACCATGGAGGGTGGAACCAGAACCTATGCAAGGGGTTGAAACTCTGATGCCCCTTAATGGGGGCTCATAAACATTAATTTGGAAGCTCTCCCCTGTAGACATTTCAGTCATCGCTGCCATCATCCAGTCTGGATCGTCCGCATCTGGTTCTACTAGTTAGTTCTTGTTCTGGATCTTCAGGATCCTCAGGGTTGGCAGCATCATCATCATCATCATCATCAGCATCATCATCATGTTCTCCAAAATACATCAGAACAGTCAAACAGGGAGGGGACAGGATGGGTGGCATGAGTACTCTCACACATAGCAGGCCAGGCAGCAGGTTGATTTAAAGGGCCACGATGCATTTTCAGGACTTACCCTCTTCCTCGCGTGCGGGCCCAGCTTGTGCTGTACTGATTGCTTTTCTCCATGTATGACTCATCGTAGCAGCTACCCTCTGTTCCAAGGGTGTCAGTGGATGCAGATTGGACGTGCCTCCTCCTGTTCGAGTCGCTTCCCTTTTGTTGTGGGCCAATTTCTTCTGCAAAGAGTAAAATATAACTTTTTACTGAGTGCGTCTTTCTGCAGGGTGGGTCATACAGATAGTCACATTACAATTACGATTACATTAAAAAATGAAAATATTACTTACACTAACTACTTGACCAAGGTCATGCCATTTCTTTTTACACTGGCTTCCAGATCTCCTGGTATGCACCACTGCGCAGTAATCTTCTGCAACTTGATTCCAGCGTTTCTTCATTTCTTTTGGTGGCACTTTTATGCGACCTCTGTTGCTGGTATCTAGCTCCTGCCATCTCTGCTCAATGACGTTGACTAATATCTCCACTTCCTCATGCAAGAAATTCTTTGTTCTTGGTGGACATTGTTCCGTTGCTGTATTGAATTGACACTCTTATTTTTCAAAACACAGAGTCCTTATTTTGCATGCACCAATGCAGCACCTGTTCTGGAAGTTTAGCAGTGAAAAGCAGCACTCACTGATTTCAGCAGGTGATTTCTTCAACAGTGCTGCTAAAAGCACTCCTTCAGACACAAAAAAAATCACCAGAATTCAATCCCAAGCCTTTCCAGAGGTTCACAAGACAAATCAGCACTTTTCAAGTTCCTTTAAAAATGGCCGAGTGCCAATATTTATGGGCTACTGCGCGCGCGCGCTCCAACACGTACGTGCAGGGCTGCCGGCACGATATTCTCTCATTTGACTGAGCCCCACCCCCCTGCACTTGCAGAATCGGCGCAACTCTGTGGCTCCGCCCCCCGCTGATGTCCGCATGCCGCGCCGAGCTCCGAGGGACCCACAGGGAGCCCGAGAATTGCAAGGTACATTTTTTGTCGCGCTTTTAGGCACAAAAACGGGCATCCATGTCGGGGCTGCACCGTTCTAGGTGCGGCCCGAAACTTGACCCCATAGAATCATAGAGATTTACAGCACAGAAGGAGGCCATTTGGCGCATCGTGTTCGTGCCGGCCGACAAAGAGTTATCCAGCCTAATCCCACTTTCTAGCTCTCAGTCCATAGCCAATACTTTTTAAATGCAATGAGGCTTTCAGACAGTGGGTTCCAGACCCCACCACCCTCTGGGTGAAAACATTTCTCCTCAAATCCCCTCTAAACCTCCTACCAACTACTTTGACAATAATTATGACTATAACTCAGATTGATCATGTAAAGTCCTGTCCCCTCAGTACAGATTCACACGAGGCATGTGGTGAAGTCAAGGTCCTGCACCTTTATTTCACAGCTCTGGAATGCTGCACTTGCCTGAGACCTGTCCTTATATACCTGTCTGGGACAGGTATCCCAGTGTCTCCTGCAAGTGCACCCCTGGTGGTAAGGTATGCTGGTGGTTACAGGTCATATCTTATTACAGTCATGTATAGCATGTTACGATACAGTTATATATAATAATGTAAGATACATGACATCACCCTCCCCCAAGGTCTTATTGTTTTTATAAGTTCAGTCTCTCAGGTGGTCTACGCTCTCGTGTGGAGCGTCTGAATTGTGGTTCAGTTGTTTGCCTTGGTGTCTGTTTTACTTTGGGTGTGGTTGCTGGTATCTCGCCTGGGCTGTCTGTTTCGATTGGTGTGATTGTTGTTGACTCACCTGGGCTGTCGGTTGGGATTGCCCTTTCCTCAGGTTGTTCCCTCTGTCTGTCCACCAGGTGTGGTGCGAGTTCCACATTGTAGTCTGCCTCTGGTTCCGCAGTGTTGTTGGTAAATCTGCTTTTGACTTGGTCTACCTGCCTCCGGCAGGTTTTGCCATTGTCCATTTGTACTACCAGTAGCCTGTTTCCTTCCTTGCCCGTTACTGTCCCTGCAAGCCATTTGGGACCCCTGCCATAGTTTAGTACAAACACTTTGTCCCCTATCTCATTCCATCTCCCCCTCGAATTTCTGTCATGGTACTCAGTCAGCTTACGGCGCTTTGCCTCAATGATTTCGTGCATGCCTGGGAGGATTAATGAGAGCCTTGTTTTTAAAGTCCTTTTCATCAACAGTTGTACGGGGGGTGTCCCAGTCAATGAGTGCGGACGAGAACAGCAGTCGCGACAGGTGACCCTGCAGCGTGGGACCTTGGATTTTAAGCATGCCTTGTTTAATGATTTGCACTGCTCTCTCCACCTGGCCGTTGGAGGCTGGCTTGAACAGTGCCGTCTTGACGTGATTTATGCCGTGGTCAATTATAAAATCTTGGAATTCTGCGTTGGTGAAGCACGGACCATTGTCACTGCTAATATGTCAGGGATTCCGTGCGTTGCAAACATGGTTGCGAGGCTCTCCACAGTGGTGGAGATTGTGCTCGAGTTTAAAATGGTGCATTCGATCCACTTTGAAAATGCATCTACAACTACGAGGAACATTTTTCCCATGCACCCGCAACCACGGTTTGGTAGGCCAGGGGCTCAGGGGAGCCTCCCTGGGGGCATTGCTGAGTTGGGCACAAATGGTGCACTGTCGGACGCAGAGCTCCATGTCCGCGTCAATGCCAGGCCACCAGACGTGGAATCTGGCTATGGCCTTCATGAGAACTATCCCCGGGTGCTCGTGATGGAGCTCCCGGACAAACGCTTCTCTGCCTCGCAGAGGCATAACTACTCGGCTGCCCCACATCAGGCAGTCTGCTTGTAGTGATAGTTCATGCATGCGCCTATGGAAAGGTTTGATTTCCTCGGGGCAGGCATCGCGAGCCTCTGCCCAGTCACCGGTTAGGACACATCTTTTTACTAAGGATAACGTGGGGTCACTGACCGTCCAGGCTCTGATTTGGCGAGCCATCATGGGCGAACTTGTGGACTCAAAGACATTGATTGCCATGACTATCTCACAGTCCTGTTCGTCAGACCCTTCCGTGGTCGCCAGGGGTAGCCTGCTGAGCGCGTCGGCACAGTTGTCTGTGCCTTATGGTATAGTCGTAGGACACCAGCATGAGTGCCCACCGTTGAATTTGCGCCGAGGCGTTGCCGTTTATTGCCTTGCTCTCGGATAGTAGGGACATGAGGGGCTTGTGGTCGGTTTCTAATGCGAACTTGGCCCTAAAAAGGTATTGGTGCATCTTTTTGACACCGTACACGCACGCGAGCGCCTCCTTCTCTACCATTCCGTACCCGCGCTCTGCCCTCGAAAGTGACCTGGAGGCATAAGCTATGGGTTGTAATTTGCCCGCACTATTGACATGTTGTAACACGCACCCGATCCCATATGCTGACGCATCACATGTGAGAACTAGCTTTTTACCTGGATCAAAGAAAGTCAAAACACTGTTGGAACACAGAAGGTTGCGTTATTGAAGGCGCATTCCTGGGCGTCCCCCCAAAACCAATCGCACCCCTTCCTGAGTAGCACGTGGAGAGGCTCCAGCAGCGTGCTTAAGTTCTGCATAAAGTTCCCAAAGTAATTGAGTAGCCCGAGAAAGGCGTGCAGTTCCGAGACATTCCGGGGCCTGGGTGCCAGGCGAATTGCTTCTGTTTTGGACTCTGTTGGGCGGATTCCATCAGCGGCAATCCTTCTGCCCAAAAATTCAACCTCGGGTGCGAGAAACAGGCACTTGGATTTCTTAACTCGTAGGCCTACACGATCCAACCGCTTTAGTACTTCCTCTAAATTACGGAGATGGGAGTCGGTGTCCCTGCCCGTGATAAGTATGTCATCTTGAAATACAACCGTCCCCGGGATGGACTTGAGCAGACTCTCCATGTTGTGCTGGAATATGGCAGCTGCCGACCTGATGCCGAATGGGCATCGATTGTACATGAAAAGGCCTCGATGTGTGTTGATGGTGGTGAGTAGCTTGGATTCCTCGGTCAATTCTTGCGTCATATACGCAGATGTGAGGTCTAGTTTTGAGAAAAGTTTACCTCCAGCCAATGTGGCAAATAAGTCCTCCGCTCTGGGCAGCGGGTACTAGTCCTGTAGGGAGACTCTGTTAATGGTAGATTTGTAGTCCCCACAGATTCGTACGGATCCATCAGGCTTCATGACTGGGACGATGGGACTTGCCCAGTCGCTAAATTCCACAGGTGATATAATGCCTTCCCGCAGAAGCCTGTCTAGTTCGTGTTCAATCTTTTCCCTCATCACATAGGGTACAGCTCTGGCCTTGTGATGGACCGGTCTAGCATCCTGTGTGATGTAGATTTTGACTTTGGCCCCTTTGAAAGTGTCCACACCTGGCTGAAAGAATTGTTCAAATCGCTTTATAACTGTTGAGCAGGAGGTCTGTTCCTCTAACGACATGGCATGAACATCATCCCATTTCCAGTTTAGTTTTGCCAGCCAGCTTCTCCCCAGCAGTGCTGGGGGGTCTCCGGGGACAATCCACAGGGGAAGTCGGTTCACTGTCCCTTTGTGTGTGACAGAGAGCATGGCGCTGCCGAGGACTGGTACGATTTCTTTGGTATAGGTCCTTAGTTTGGTGTCGACCCTTGAGTTTTGGTCTGTCTCTTTTATGCGGCCACAGTTGTTCAAATTGTTGAGCGCCCATGAGAGATTGACTCGCTCCCGTATCCAGCTCCATGTTGACAGGTATCCCGTTGAGTAGGACCCTCATCATTATAGGAGGCGTCTTGTTGTAGGAGCAGCGGCCATTGATCGTGTTGACCCGCTGTATATCGGTGTCCCGGGTACTGTCCCCACCATCTTCTGGTCCGCTTTCCAACCCATCCGATTCGTATACCAGCCGAGCTGCCGTTTTTTTGCACATGCGGGCCAGATGCCCTGTATTTTCACAGTTCCTGCAAACAGCCTGCTGAAATCGACATCCCCTTGACGAGTGACCACCCCCACACCTCCAGCACAGACCGCTTCCATTGTTTCCAAAGAATGAGCTGCGTCTGGCTGATCTCTCTTGAGCTTCTCTCAGTTTGTAGTTGATTGCTCGCATTGTGGGTTGATGAGGTGTGAACGGCCGTTCCTGTGGTCCTTG